>NW_020837964.1:11232976-11446346 GCF_003676395.1 Aethalodelphis obliquidens | reverse complement strand
GGTATTGGTGCCACTTACTAGAAAGGACATAAGGGTATTGGTGCCACCTACTAGAAAGGACATAAGGGTTTTAAACGTATCAGCCAGTTACCTAGTTATACTTAAATAACACAATCTATTATTTGAATTTATTCTTGGGATAAAATATACCACTCTGGGGCAATGGTAGTTGTATAATTATTTCAAGGTTAAAGAATGAAAAAGGAGGAGATTTCTTAAATGAGATCCTAACATTAAAATCATTAAAAAATAATTTCTCATCTATACTAAAATTTTGGGAAATTTTACTTAGCTTCTGTGAATCTCTTTTTTAAAAGTTTCATTTGAAAAGAAGACATGTTAAAATATATTTCATCTCACTAGATAATTTTAATAATTAAGTTTAATATGGTACATAAAATTTCTAGTAGAGTACTTAGCATACAGTAGGCACCAGATAAATTTTAGTTTGCTTTTTTTTCCTGACAGTTCATAGCAACATGTGTTACAGAAGCCAGTTCCTGAGGAACCTGATGTTTAAAAGTAGTAGGCAACAGATACAAGAGATGCTGTGTTTTGTGGTCATTCAGTAACTAAATTTTTCCAGAGCTCAACTTTACTGTGATGGTAACTCTTTGGAGTCCATAGCAATAATAATTGTTTTATAATTCAAAACGTAACAACCACCATATACTCACGTGCTTGCTGTCTGTGAGAGAATCAGTAGGCACTTATTATGCTTTTTAAATTTAAATCTCATAGCAGTACTACAATGCTTAGTGTAAAAGTCTCATCAATAGGTAGAGGGCTTTTAAGTGTGAGTTTTCAGGCTGTGATATGAAGATGCAAGAAATGTTTCTGTTTGAATAAATTTATGACATTTTATTATGCCAAGTCTCAGTAATGAGGCCAAGGCAGGAGAAAAAGAAGGGTGGAATAGGGGAAGGAGGGCTGCGATATGGGGAAAAAATGAAATGGAGGGATAAGACTGTCTTGTGGATGAAGTGTCAGTAACCATGGAATAGATGGGGTTATGGGAAGATGGTCATTCGTCTCACGTTGTCCTACCATGATGTTGACTCTATCGGCATATTAAAAGCATCATTAAGGACAAATAATACTTGACCACCAGCTGAAAATTTTAGTTAGTAAATTTTAAAAGTTCACTATATTTCATTTTGTAGTACTTCAGGGTTAACAACTTGCTGGAGTTAGCCATCATTTTCTCCATTCAAAAAGTAAACATATGATGTTTAAAAATGTTTGAAACATATGATGTTTCAAAAAGTAAACGATATGATGTCTCCAGAAGGCTAGGTGGTTTGGCGGTGACCCTACGCCTGGGGTAGCTTAACCTCAACTGCAGCCACGTTTTCATTTCATGTCACTATTGTCCCTACATGTCATCATAGGCTGGCACTACCAAAGTGTGCTGAGTTCTATATCCATGTCTATTTATCTATATCTGTATATTTGCATTTTCCATATCACTATTCAACATTTGTTTTAAAATTAGAACAATCATAACACTCCATCACACACTTATACCACGTGTGTCTATACAGCCACACAGTTTAAAACCCTGTAGGAATCTCTGGATTCCCTATGGCTGACTTATCTTGCTGAAATTACTTGGTAAAGCCTAGGAGCATCTGAATCTCCATTACTTTACTGGTGTACCTCGTTAATGGTATCACTTGATTTAGCATATCAGTGGTACCTTTTCGCCACAGGTGAGAAATCGAAATGCTCAAGGCCATTTAATTGCAGATGTTTCAAGTTGGTTACAGTGCAGCTGTAATGGTGAGTGATGCCGGAAGAGGGAGCGGTCAGTGAGAGGTTCCTCTTGCTCCTGATGAGAACTGATGATCCAATCTTAACTCACTAGACTTACGCTGATTCTATTTTTTTTTCCACTGTGCTTCCCTCATGTGTTCATGTTTTAAATACTGATCTATAAAGGAATGTCAAAGTGCCACAGAAACATTATGCAATTCTGTATTAAAAATGTGTTCTCATTACTGACTTTAGACCATTAAAATTAACTAGAAAGAGCAAGAAACAAAATAACTCAGTATTTTCTCAAAGGTATAAGGTGATGTAGATAAAATTCCAAACATAGAAATTCCAGGTAAAGATGACGGCTGGCTGGGGGCACTTCATTCATTCTTTTCCAACTTTTCTATGCAAAAAATGATAAAAATGCAGAGGGATAGGCAGTTGTAACACATATGCAGCTATGCTGCTGATGGACCAAGGATGCTTGGTGAACATCAGACCCTGGAAGACTTTCAGCTTGCAAACTTTTGTTAGGCCCTGAGGCAGAATTGTAAAATTAGATAGGACAGTAGAGGGAAGTTTTTACCCACTCACCACTCCCATCATGTACCCATACTTCAAAGACATGGTCTATTGTTAACTCTAGAGAGGAAGGTTGACCCTACTGTCAGGTAGCCAAATCCTGAGATTCCCCAACCCCTATTGCTACTGTCTTTTCTACATCCATTGGGAACCGCTGATTCCCATTTATATATCATAACAATATGGGGGACACTGCTGTGTCCTAGTTAAGAGCACTGTGCCTCTTGTTGCTCTGCAGACAGGCTGCATGAGCAGTGCCCTTTGTGGACAGCAAAGCCATGCTAGGTCAGTGACCCCAAGACACCCAAAATGCAGCCAGGGCCCATGTTTACCCAATAAGCCCTCTTACTTAAAATACAAGAATTTTTCACTCTAACCTAAACATGATAGATGGTATTGGTGACCAAGAGAACTCCACTCATCCAGGTCACTAGCCAAAACCACGGGTTCTTCAGGGGCAACTACAGAGAAAATGAAAAGTAAAAACACACCAATAAAAATTGCACAATGTATCAATATTTTGGATCAATAAGGAGAGCATTGTACTTTTGATGTACAAAGTGGAAGACACTTTTGAACAATGATTCCCTCCAAGAAAGAAGGAAATTTGAAAAAAATTCTGTAGTTCTAAAGACAATGTAGTAAGAAATCTCGGGACTCATACCCGAATACAATCAGGAGTTAGTGTGATGCTGTCAAGGGAGGAGACTGTTAGAATATAATACTTAAAAAAAATGCTGTCTTAACTCAGTTTGAGGCCCTGACTAGAAGCTGGTCTTGAGCAGCTGATTATGTCCAAACGCAACCCCTTCTTTTATTGCACTCACACCCTCTGTGGCCACTATGCATCAACCCTGATCATCCTGGAGCCAGGCCCAGACACCCGGACACAGCCCCTCTTCCCTGGAGCTCACAGAACTTAGCTTACCCCACCTCACTTGCCATACGTGAACTGCCATCTACGGCTTCAACTTGCCACCCTTTCTGTGGTGGCATTTCCCTCTATGGCCCTTCCTTGCAGTCTTCTCTTCTTTGAAGCTGTAAGTAACACAGAGTTCTGCTTTTTATCTCTCAGAGTGTCACTGTATTGTATCTGCCATCAGAAGGGTTTTTAAATCTTATTAAAGCAGTCGTTAATACAGATGTGTCCCTTTAGGTCTCACAAAGATATGTGCCTTACCGTAATAGCAAAATTGGGCATCTCTTTCTATTAGTGCCTGACTCAACGTTCATAAAACAGGGCATGGATGTCAAGAATAATGCTTGAATAAAAACTGTATATAAATTTATGGTAATCTCTATCTGAACTGTCAGAAGTTATTATCAGAGCCTCAAGGTGGATGGCAAAAGAATGGGGAAAAGAAAACATGTACTAATATTCTTACATGGTACGTTATGTAACAGATACTGCATTTTAATATATATTGAATAGTAGACAATTATGGATTCAAGAATGGGATAAACCCTATTTCATGTTTTTTACAGTGACTACATAATACTTACACAGTCAGCAATGTCAGTATTACTTAAATAAATTCCTCAAATAAAGCACTATTATAGTAAACTGGAAGAATGAAACGTCTTAACAAGACATACACTAGGTAATCATGTCTGTAATTTTCTGGTGTGCATTTGGATAAAACAAAACACAATAAATTCTGTTCTAACCATATTTCCTTGAATATACAACAGACTTCTGTTTTCACTTCTGAGTGCTCAAACACAATTTACCATGGCTCTCCTATCCACTGTCCTCTCACCCACCACCCCCCTTCCCAGATAGGATACAACTAGTGATGTGTTGGTAAACTGGCTGGGGTGGGAGTGGGTACTGATTTGCAGAGTTGGCCAATTTTCGTGGTTTAAATACTCCCACCATGGCCAACTGCAAAGATGGCTATCTTTAACAATCATCTTGCAAAATTGCTGAAAATGTAATGGTCTCTCACACGCTGTTGCAAGCCAGTTATCACTGGATTGAACTCTCCATTATTTACTGTGTTATTATTCCCTGCACCTGCCTCACCATTAACACTTTTCATGTTGTGTTTCAAATATGCTTTTCAACGTCTTTTCCTCCCATAAGACTGTAAACACGGTGAAGGCAGGAACTGTCCCTTGGCCATCTTTGTATTCCCGGGCTTAATGCTGTACTTCTTGCTCTAAGGAGTCTAAACATGATCAGACATCAAAGGTAGTCTTCTAGTTCCACCATAGTGTGAAGGTAAATCAAGTTCTGGGCAAAGGGGTGTAAGGCCAAATCATTACACAGTCATGCATGTGGGCAGTAAACATGCCAGTTCCAAGTGTTGACGTGGATGTCTGCCTGTCAAATTAAGTGGTTTAAACATTCAGTGAGTTTAACGTCATTCAGTTAACTCTCCCAGTGTCAGATGGTTGAAACGCCTAGAAATGAACATAATTAACATCGGCTCCATCCATTTACATTACATTCTTGTTTCTCTATATTTTTCAAGCATTATGGAAAGTTTCGTAGTTTGGAAATTTGACTTTTTTTTTTTTGCGGTACGCGGGCCTCTCGCTGTTGTGGCCTCTCCAGTTGCGGAGCACAGGCTCCGGACGTGCAGGCTCAGCGGCCATGGCTCATGGGCCCAGCTGCTCCGCGGCATGTGGGATCTTCCCGGACCGGGGCACGAACCCGTGTCCCCTGCATCGGCAGGCTGACTCTCAACCACTGCGCCACAAGGGAAGCCCCTTGACTTTCTTAAGTTCCATAGAGGAACAGTCTTACTGGGATTGATAGTTCACTAACAGATTTTTAACGAATTCTTTGCTCATTTCTCCTTTTTCTCTTTTCACAAAAGGAGCTGGTGGCTGGTCTCCACTTGTGTCAAACAAATACCAGTGGTTGCAGATTGACCTTGGAGAGAGAATGGAGATCACCGCTGTGGCCACCCAAGGGGGATATGGGAGCTCCAACTGGGTGACCAGCTACCTCCTAATGTTCAGTGACAGTGGCAGGAACTGGAAACAGTATCGACAAGAGGACAGTATCTGGGTATGTTTCTTCAACAGAATTCATAGCCTCTCAGAGAGAGAAGTAGAGTCATCCCTACATGCTGTTTATGAATCTCTTAAACTAAGTTTAGAAACAGAATCTTCAGAATTACTTAGAAAACATTTTTCAAGAGAAAATGTATTACTATTCATTTTCTAATACATTTTATGGTTTAATTTATGAAAATACTAAAGGTAAACTTATTTCGCAGAGTCCTCAGAAATTGAAAAAAAATCTCATTAGTGCACTAAATAGTGTGGAAGTTAAAGAAAGAAACTAAACCTATATAAAAACATTTTAAGTTTTGTTCAATAACATAGTAGTTTTGCATTGTCTTTAAGATTGTTGAAAAGAATTTATTGCTTTTATTTCTTCTGATGACTGAGATTTATGGATTAATCTCTCTAGTATATGGAGGTTTTTATGTATAATATTTGGAATATTTATATATGTATTTTATATATACACACACATATATGATTTATATATAAACCATTCTCTAGTCTTTCAAGTGTGTAAGATGCTGTGTTTTGTGGACAGGGCACAGCTCCTGTAAGGGAGACTGACAAGGAGGCCGTTTGTAATAAAGTGGGTGGTATTTGTAGTTGACTGACGGTATATAAACACCCAGTGGAAGAGGGAAGCTAAAGGAAGTTTGCTTGGTGGTGATGAAAGGATTTCTTTTTTTAGTGTAGAAAAGTATTGGTTTGGATCTTATGGGGGCCAGGGACAACATACTGCAATCAAAGAACTGTGTTTTTTTTGGTTTTTAATTTTCCTCTGACTGAGCTGCTGGAACCAGAGAAAATGAGTAACTTAATGAAGCCTCATTCTTGGCACACAGATAATTTGGAGGCCTATCTGGGCACATAATGGTAATTCTGTTTGATCAGTCAATGGCCTCTCTTTTGAAACTTCCTAGAAGTCCGTTATACATGATACAGTCGTTGAAGAAATGGACTGTGATTTACTCACCTTTTTATCTCTAAAGTACTTGGTGGTCATCCAGTGCATGTTTATTGATGTAAATTGAATTGAGAAGATGTAGCCCTGCTCGTTCTCAAGCAAGGACAGCAGTCAGGCTGGAAGAAGTTTTCTATAAGCATTTTTAAGAAAACCTGCATTAAAATCCAAAGCAAGTTGAAGTTCTGTATAAGAGCGAGAAAAATTGGATATTATGGTTGAATTAGTTCCATGAAAACCATTCAAAGTAGGGATAAAATAAACAGTAATTATGAACCAATAGCAATGAAAGCTTAATGAGGTATTTATCTTAACTAGGTGTCTGGGTTATCTTTTACTCTTTTTTTCGCAATAAGCATTGGATTTTAAACTAGATAAATGGCGGCTAATTCGTGCTAATATTTAGCTGTGTTAAGTAAGATGTATGTTTTTGATATTTTAAAAAAATTTTTAATATTAACTATGACAATTAATTGTTTTTCGTGGTTCAAGCTTGAGGAAAGCGAAACCTAGATAGTGCTATTTGTCTTTTTCACTTATTAAAGGTGAGGTGCTCAGGGTGCAATAGTGACGTGAATGATATCCTTCACTAGTCCAAACCAATCAATGTAAAGACAAATGGCATCGATCACAATTACCTGGCTAGGTAACATTGTTTTTTAGACTGTGCTATCATTTGTTGGTTTACTCATTGTTTTCCCCTTTGGCGTGTGAGCACCCTGGAAATAGAGGCTCTACCTTCCAACCTGTCATCCCAGTATCCCCAATCTTAACAGTACCTGGCATGTTGCCTGCAATTACTAAATGTTTGTTGAATGAATGAATGAATGAGGGAAAGAGTGAATGAACCAATAAATGAAATGCTCTTTCTTGTAGGATACTTTCATGATCACACAACTAAAAGTGACCCCTTCCTCCACCCATCAACTCCTCCTTTTAGTACATTTATATGGTACCAGATTAATGTACTTTAGAGTTAGAAGGCTACATTTCTCTCTCCCCTATACATTTTGAACTTTTTCATGGGAAAAGGTTTATCTTTCTCATCTTTGCATTTCCAGCACTCAACACCCAGTGTGGCACATCACTTGTTGAGTAAATTAGTGAAAAAAAATCAATCAATGAATAGATTTGAATACATTGATCTCCTAATCAGTGCCTAACTTTGTACGAAATTCTGTATTAAAAGAGCTCAAAGCGAGAGAGAGGCATGGACATATATACACGACCAAATGTAAAATAGCTAGCTAGTGGGAAGCAGCCGCATAGCACAGGGAGATCAGCTCGGTGCTTTGTGACCACCTGGAGGGGTGGGATAGGGAGGGTGGGAGGGAGGGAGACGCAAGCGGGAAGAGATATGGGGTTATATGTATATGTATAGCTGATTCACTTTGTTATAAAGCAGAAACTAACACACCATTGTAAAGCAATTATACTCCAATAAAGATGCTAATAAAAAAAGGGTTAATGTTGTTGAAAAGATAAAAAACATCAGAACAAACCAAAGAGTGAGTCAGAGGAGCGTGCAAATGTGTGGTACAGACTCCTAGGGCTTTGGAAATTGACAGAATATGGAGATCACTGTAGAATGAATTTGTCAAAAAAAGCAGGGCTTACATGGGTCTTGAAAAAAGCATTAAAACTTAGATTATGGAAGGATTAAGGAAGCAATTCCATGAAGCTGGAAAAGTGTGAACAAAAGAACGGACATTGGCATTATCCAGAGATATGGTTTCCCATGTAGTAACCAGTGAGACTGTGGTCGGAATGGACTATCAAGTTTGGTAAGGACCGGACTATAATTTTGAATATGGTAAAGAAAGTAGATGAATGTCAAGATCAGAATTGAGACTTGGTGCAGCTGGTGCCATGGCCACACATAAAACGGGTAAGGTTATGGTGTAGGTAAAACAGCCTCAAATCTTCAGACTTTGTTGATAAAGTAGACACACACACACACTCTCTCTCTCTCTCTCTCTCTCTCTCTCTCTCTCTCTCATGCTACCTGTTCATCCCAGATAGGCTAATAGTTCTATTTCTACCCCACAGTTACTCAGGTCTCACTCTGAGGGAAGCTCCCTCTCTGTGAATCTGTAATTGCCAACGCAGGAAAAGTGAAACACAGCGAATTGTGCCCTGGCTCTTGACATTTTCACCTGGTATAACACAGATCACTTTAATTTGTTTTTTGGTTTTTATTTTTAGCCAAAGAACAATTTTTAATTGATGTTCATAGTAAAGAATTTAACCCTTTGTCACATTTTACAAATGTGTTTCCTGACTTTATTTTTTTTTGCCCAGTTTTTCTAGATATTATGGGATGTATCCAGATTATATAAAACTTGCCAGTTTTCTTTCAGAGCTTCACAGTCTGCTCCAGATGATACAAATAAATCTGTGAAAGAGAGTTAGGAAACAGCTAAGGCATTATACGAGTATGTGATGGAAACAGGAAGAAAAGGCAGTTGTTACAAGTTTAGAGACAAATAAAATAAAACCCATCGATATGGATGGAAATGCTGCCGTGAGGATTCCTCATTCTTCCTTTATTTATTCCTCTTCAAGCACTAGAGAGAACAGTGATTTCTATATACCTGAAAGAATTACTCAAATGCCCTGCTGCTTTTTAAAAATAATCTTTAAAAAGAAAGGCAAAATGTTCTGTTATCTATGTGGCCATGCATATATTTAATAGAACTGTAAACTTGAGAGATATATGATATTTTTAGAAATTATTCTTTGGAATAAAATTTATAGTCCAGTGCTCACAAATGTAATTTATACAAAGTACTCTACTAGATAGCATATAAATATTTTACAAAAACTTAGAAATGCAAGCTACTGAAATTGTTCCTCTCAAAGTGAAGACAAAATAAATTCTCTCAACATCCATGATCAAAAGACTTTTCAGCCAGTTTACTGTAAATG
The DNA here is from genome assembly GCF_003676395.1 of Aethalodelphis obliquidens. Classification (NCBI taxonomy): domain Eukaryota; kingdom Metazoa; phylum Chordata; class Mammalia; order Artiodactyla; family Delphinidae; genus Aethalodelphis; species Aethalodelphis obliquidens. Next base: position 11,437,096 of record NW_020837964.1, on the reverse strand, counting down.
ATTGGAAAAGGAAATGTAAGGTATAATTTTCACTCATCTAAGAACAATTGCTGAAACTTCATGAAACGAACATCTTAGAAATTATTTTAAGCAAATCAACATGTGCAGGAACTTTACAGCCGAACTATACAAATTCTCTCTGATATATGCTCAAGCTTCTTTTACACTGCAGACTATAAGGGCAAGGAATGGGATGGTACTCATTTTATGAATTATTTAAGTAAATATGATTGTTATGCACGATAGTTTACTTTTTTTTAATGTGTCAGGTGCTATTTTTTTTAACATCTTTATAGGAGTATACTTGGTTTACAATGGTGTGTTAGTTTCTGCTGTATAACAAAGTGAATCAGCTATACATATACATATATCCTCCCTCTGGATTTCAATTGTATCTGATTTTTCAAACAAAAAACCCATACTTTCATATTAGCATATTTCTGAAGTTAGTATAACTATTTTTTAATTAGAAGTGTTGAGTGTCATGGTTCTGGGTTTGGCTGGTGAAAGACACGGAGCCCCTATGATAACTATGGTCAATTAGACATAAGCATCACCTGTCACAAAATATTCACAGCATTATTATCACTGTGAATGATTGAGTTGTCAACTCCATAAGCCAAACAGGGCAGAAGCACCACCTGCAAATATTTTAACATGTATTTATCTCCAGTCAAATAAATAGGTGACTGAGGGCATTTAACAGGAAACCCAAGGAGGCAGAAATACAAGTGGGAGGTGTGTGGTAAGACTGGTGGACTCCTCGCCTTGTGAGGTGCACCTTCCTAGACCTTTCCCTGTGCTATTCTAGTATTCTAAGCCTTCAGAAGTCATGTGTGTTGATATAAAGTGTAACAGTGCTGATGCTGTGTATGTCAGCATGTCAAGTCATCAAGCATAATACTTTGCAGTTCTTGGCTCAGTACTTGGGCAGATGCCTGGAGGGTGCCTTAAGCTGCTTCAGCCTTTCAACACTGCCTCTACTTGAGTGCCAAAAGGATGTTTTTATTGGAAGTCTATTTTATTAGCCTTTATCCACAGGGAATCTCCTATTTACATTTCTATTTAACTGTAAGTTCTCCACCCTTTTGAAAATGATGAACCTAGGAGTGCATGGTTAAAGGTGGCTGCATTGAGGTTTTTAATGTGACATCAATCATGAATCAGAACGGTTTGCTAGGCGCCTTCTCTATCAAGCAGCGTGGTTTATTTCACCTCCTCGCATCTGTGCTCATTCTGTAACATGTTATGTCAGTCCCTTCTCATAAACTTCTTGGGCACATGTATACTGGAACTTTACATCAATATGTAATATACAAAAATGTATATGAACTCCTATGAGTTGTGGAAACATATATACAGTGATATAAGATAAATGGTAATGTTGCTTCACATTCTTCCAATTGATCTGTCCCTAGGCCAGCAAAATAAAAGTAATTTGAAGAGCGTGATTAGAGTTAGCAGGAGATTTGATTTGGTGCCCTCTTCAGAGTGCACAGTCACGTCCAGATGATTCTCAAGTCATCAACCAGAGGATGGCACGTTTGAAAAACACTTTACAACTTGTATCTCACATTCTACCGTGTGACAGTTCAGTGACCAACATCACCCTCTTTTCTCCTTTCTTGCTGTGATGAGTGTTTTAGATGTCTGCTTCTAACTTTTCTCATTCCCCACTCCATATATGTGGAGATCCTCTCTCTGGGAAGCAATTTTGTCCTTTTGAAATGTTTCTTTTTTTTCGTTTTTACATCTTTATTGGAGTATAATTGCTTTACAGTGTTGTGTTTCTGCTGTATAGCAAAGTGAATCAACTGTATGCATACATATATCCCCTCCCTCTTGAGCCTCCCTCCCACCCTCCCTATCCCACCCCTCTAGGTGGTCACAAAGCACCGAGCTGATCTCCCTGTGCTATGCGGCTGCTTCCCACTAGCTGTCTATTTTACATTTGGTAGTGTAGATATGTCCATGCCACTCTCTCACTTCATCCCAGCTTACCCTTCCCCATCCCTGTGTCCTCAAGTCCATTCTCTACATCTGCATCTTTATTCCTGTCTTGCCGCAAGGTCAGCAGAACCATTTTTCTTTTAGAACCATATATATGTGTTAGCATACTGTATTTGTTTTTCTCTTTCTGACTTCACTCCGTATGACAGACTCTATGTCCATCCACCTCACTACAAATAACTCAATTTCGTTTCTTTTAATGGCTGAGTGATATGCCATTGTATATATGTGCCACATCTTCTTTATCCATTCATCTGTCGGTGGACACTTAGGTTGCTTCCATGTCCTGGCTATTGTAAATAGTGCTGCAGTGAACATTGTGGTACATGTCTCTTTCTGAATTATGGTTTTCTTAGGATATATGCCCAGTAGTGGGATTGCTGGGTCATATGGTAATACTATTTTTAGTTTTTTAGGGAACCTCCATACTGTTCTCCATAGTGGCAGTATCAATTTACATTCCTACCAACAGTGCAAGAGGGTTCCCTTTTCTCCACACCCTCTCCAGCATTTATTGTTTGTAGATTTTTTGATGATGGCCATTCTGACAGGTGTGAGGTGATACCTTATTGTGGTTTGATTTGCATTTCTCTAATGATTAGTGATTTTAAGCATCCTTTCATGTGTTTGTTGGCAATCTGCTTATCTTCTTTGGAGAAATGTCTATTTAGGTCTTCTGCCCATTTTTGGATTGGGTTGTTTGTTTTTTTGCTATTCAGCTGCATGAGCTGCTTGTAAATTTTGGAGATTAATCCTTTGTCAGTTGCTTCATTTGCAAATATTTTCTCCCATTCTGAGGGCTGTCTTTTCATCTTGTTTATGTTTTCCTTTGCTGTGCAAAAGCTTTTAAGTTTCATTAGGTCCGATTTGTTTATTTTTCTTTTTATTTCCATTACTCTAGAAGGTGGGTCAAAAAAGGGTCTTGCTGTGATTTATGTCATAGAGTGTTCTGCCTGTGTTTTTCTCTAAGAGCTTTATAGTGTCTGGACTTATATTTAGGTTTTTAATCCATTTTGAGTTTATTTTTGTGTATGGTGTTAGGGAGTGTTCTAATTTCATTCTTTTACATGTAGCTGTCCAGTTTTCCCAGCACCACTTATTGAAGAAGCTGTCTTTTCTCCATTGTATATTCTTGCCTCCTTTGTCAAAGATAAGGTGACCATATGTGTGTGGGTTTATCTCTGGGCTTTCTATCCTGTTCCATTGATCTATATTTCTGTTTTTGTGCCAGTACCATAATGTCTTGATTACTGTAGCTTTGTAGTATGGTCTGAAGTCAGGGAGCCTGATTCCTCCAGCTCTGTTTTTCTATCTCAAGATTGCTTTGACTATTCGGGGTCTCTTGTGCTTCCATTACAAATTGTGAATTTTTTTGTTCTAGTTCTGTGAAAAATGCCATTGGTAGTTTGATAGGGATTGCATTGAATCTGTAGATTGCTTTGTGTAATGTAGTCATTTTCACAATGTTGATTCTTCCAACCCAAGAACGTGTTATCTCTCCATCTGTTTGTATCATCTTTAATTACTTTCATCAGCGCCTTATAGTTTTTTGCATACAGGTCTTTTGTCTCCTTAGGTAGGTTTATTCCTAGGTATTTTATTTTTGTTGCAATGATTAATGGGAGTGTTTCCTTAATTTCACTTTCAGATTTTTCATTGTTAGTGTACAGGAATGCAAGAGATTTCTCTGCATTAATTTTGTATCCTGCTACTTTACCAAATTCATTGATGAGCTCTAGTAGTTTTCTGGTGGCGTCTTTAGGATTCTCTATGTATAATGTCATGTCATCTGCAAACAGTGACAGTTTTACTTCTTTGCTGATTTGGATTCCTTTTATTTCTTTTTCTTCTCTGACTGCCATGGCTAAAACTTCCAAAACTGTGTTGAATAATAGTGGTGAGAGTGGGCACCCTTGTCTTGTTCCTGATCTTAGAGGAAATGGTTTCAATTTTTCACCATTGAGAATGATGTTGGCTGTGGGTTTGTCATATACAGCCTTTATTATGTTGAGTTAGGTTCCCTCTATGCCCACTTTCTGAAGAGTTTTTATCATAAATGGGTGCTGAATTTTGTCAAAAGCTTTTTTGCATCTATTGAGATGATCATTTGGTTTTTATCCTTCAGTTTGTTAATATGGTGTATCACATTGATTGATCTGTGTATATTCAAGAATCCTTGCATTCTGGGATAAACCCCACTTGATCATGGTGTATGATCCTTTTAATGTGCTCTTGGATTCTGTTTGCTAGTATTTTGTTGAGGATTTTTGCATCTATGTTCATCAGTGATACTTGCCTGCAGTTTTCTTTTTGTGACATCTTTGTCTGGTTTTGGTATCAGGGTGATGGTGGCCTCATAGAATGAGTTTAGGAGTGTTCCTCCCTCTGCTGTATTTTGGAAGAGTTTGAGAAGTATAGGTTTTAACTCTTTGCTGAATGTTTGATAGAATTCACCTGTGAAGCCATCTGGTCCTGGGCTTTTGTTTGTTGGAAGATTTTTAATTACAGTTTCAATTTCAGTGCTTGTGATTGGTCTGTTCATATTTCCTATTTCTTCCTGGTTCAGTCTTGGAAGGTTGTACTTTTCTAACAATTTGTCCATTTCTTCCAGGTTGTCTATTTTATTGGCATATAGTTGCTTGTAGTAGTCTCTCAGGATCCTTTGTATTTCTGCAGTGTCAGTTGTTACTTCTCCTTTTTCATTTCTAATTCTATTGATTTGAGTCTTCTCCCTTTTTTTCCTGATGAGTCTGGCTAATGGTTTATCAATTTTGTTTATCTTCTCAAAGCACCAGCTTTTAGTTTTATTGATCTTAGCTACTGTTTCCTCCATTTATTTTTCATTTTTTTCTGATCTGATCTTTATGATTCTTTCCTTCTGCTAACTTTTTGTTGTTGTTCTTCTTCTTCTTTCTCTGATTGCTTTTGGTGTAAGTTTATGTTGTTTATTTGAGATTTTTTTTGTTTCTTGAGGTAGGATTGTATTGCTATAAACTTCCCTCTTAAAACTGCTTTTGCTGCATCCCTTAAGTTTTGGGTTGTCATGTGTTCACTGTCATTTGTTTCTAGGTATTTTTTGATTTCCTCTTTGATTTCTTCAGTGATCTCTTGGTTATTTAGTAGTATATTGTTTAGCCTCCATGTGATTGTACTTTTTACCTGTACTGTTTAGCCTCCATGTGTTTTTATTTTTTCCTGTAATTGATATCTAGTCTCATAGCATTGTGGTCAGAAAAGATACTTGATACGATTTCAATTTTCTTCAATTTACCAAGGCTTGATTTGTGACCCAGGATATGATCTATCCTGGAGAATGTTCCATGTGCACTTGAGAAGAAAGTGTATTCTGTTATTTTTGGCTGGAATGTCCTATAAATATCAATTAATCTTGAAATGTTTCTTTATTGCTCTTCAAGACTCAATCAGTTAGGTCTTCTAAAAGACTGATGCATGAGTGTCTCTTTCCTGTTTTACATTTTTAATTTTCAAACTTATCAAACATAATTCAGTCAGATCAGAGACTAGAAAAATATATAAAGCTAGAAAGGAGGTGTGATTTGGCATTGATACAATAATTCCTTAAAAATCTAAGTGAATCATCTTACTATTTTTAAAAAGATAATTAAATAAATTATGTGCCTAACAATAAATTAATTTTTAAAACCAGTAATTTATCTTCCTACATATAAATAACTAGGTAGATAATATAAAAGAAATACATAGTCCACTTATAATAGAGCCAAAAATTAATAAATATCAAGGAAAAAGCTTAAAGGAATTATAAGAGATATATGAAAATAATATTTAGAATATTACTAAAGGACATAAAAGAAGATGAATAAACATGAGGACATGTCTATTTGAAATAGAAAACAATATTATGAAGCTATTCATTCTACCTAAAATAACTCAAAAAAGTGAAATCAGGGGCTTCCCTGGTGGTGCAGTGGTTGAGAGTCCACCTGCCGATGCAGGGGACACGGGTTCGTGCCCCGGTCTGGGAAGATCCCACATGCCGCAGAGCGGCTGGGCCCATGATCCATGGCCGCTGAGCCTGCGGGTCCGGAGCCTGTGCTCCGCAACGGGAGAGGCCACAACAGTGAGAGGCCCGTGTAATGCAAAAAAAAAAAAAAGAAAAGTGAAATCATTCTGAATTTCATATATAAATAGTGAATATGAGAAAATAGCTGTTAGCAAAAATAACAGTAGTAAGGAGAATCTACATATTAGGAAAATTTTACAAATCTGTGTTAATTAAAACATGTTTATACTTGCACATTAAAACAGAGTGGAAGAACAAAATAGAACATCCATTAGCAAATCCAAATACATTTAGGGATTTTCCTATGATAGAGCAATGAAAATATGTGAGGGAATGTAAATTAGTCAATATGGAACTTGGTAAGCTATAGCTTCTAGAAAAATAAATAATAACATTTTTATATCAAAATAGATACTTGATTATACTTGAATATTTAAAAACAATACAGACATGCAAACAAAAGTATTAAAAGAACTCTCAGGACAATGTATAGATACACATATAATATTGGAAGCGTGTGTCTTTCTAAGCAAGAGAGCCAAACCCAGATGCCACAGGGGAAAAGGTGAAAAATTGGATAATATTTTCAAAGCTTCATGGAAAAAAAAGAGTATAAACAACATTAAAAGAAAAAGTATAAATTTTTGGAAAATATTTCTAGCCTAAATGATGGCAATGCCCACTTTGATTATTAGCAGCAGTGGTCTTGGGTTAAGATTGATATTCAGACTGCCTATGATTGAATAGACTTCATTCACCTACAGGTATACTTACGCTTCAAAAAGGATCAAGGACAAGCAACAGCATAATGGGTGCTCAGTTATGCTGAACAGGTTCTAAGTATCCCAACAACTTGAACTGGGATAAACATGGTCACAATGGAGGAGACTGAGTGGGTGGGACTACCACAGACCAGGACAGCCATCAGCTCCAGGGGCACTTCAGCTCTTATACCTTGCTAATGATGTAACTCCTCAGAGATATGTGTCCGCCCCATTCTCTGGTGCATCTGCATCTCATCATTCCCAGGTTACTCACTGATTACAAGTTATGCCTGTGGTTCCCAAATTTTACTGCCCATTTGAATTCTGATGCCCAGGCAGCATTCATGCCAATTAAATAATATATGGGGGTGGGAACCCAGGTATTGGGATTTAAAAAGCAGTATCCTGTTTTTCCAGTTTGCTGCAAAGTATGGGAACCATCAGATTACTCAGTAAGCAAACTGGACAATCAAGTACATACTCTTAGTTTAATACAAAACATAATCAGCAGGATGCTGATTCATCTTAGATCCAGTGTACTCCTATACATTTCTTGAGTATGTGTTGCAAGAAGGATTTGACTAAAGATCGAGGCTAGGTTAAAAAACAAAGCTGGGGTTGGGGAAGGAAGGACTGGGAGTGTGGGATTAGCAAATATAAACTATTATATATAGGATGGGTAAACAACAAGGTCCTACTGTATAGCACAGGGAACTATATTCAGTATCCTGTGATAAACCATAATGGAAAAGAATATGAGAAAAAGAATGTATGTGTATAACTGAGTCACTTTGCTGTACAGCAGAGACTGGGTCACATTGTAAATCAACTATACTTCAATAAAAAAAAAATTAAAATAACAAGCTATAAGCCAGATGTTAACTCTGTCCTTCTAATGGGAAAGATCCAATTTCCTTAATATTTAAGGCTATGCTGTCCAGTATGGTAGCCACTAGCTATATAGGGCTATTTAAATTTAAATTAATTAAAATGAAATAAATTGAAAGTAAAGGTTTTCAGTCATACTAGCCACATTTTAAGTGCTCAGTAGCTATATTAAGCCAGTGGTTACTATATTAGACAGTGCAAATAGAAAACATATCAATCATCACTGAAAAATTCTATTAGCACAGGTACAAAACATTCTTTAAAATTAGTAACAAAAAACAAAGCTTTAGGAGACTTCCCTGGTGGTGCAGTGGTTAAGAATCTGCCTGCCAAGGCAGGGGACATGGGTTTAAGCCCTGGTCCGGGAAGATCCCACATGCCGCGGATTACCTAAGCCTGTGCGCTGCAACTACTGAGCCTGCGCTCTAGAGCCCATGAGCCACAACTACTGAGTCTGTGTGCCACAACTACCAAAGCCTGCGTGCCTAGAGTCCATGCTCCGCAACAAGAGAAGCCACTGCAATGAAGCCCGCGCGCTGCAACAGAGAGTAGTACCCGCTCGCCACAACTAGGGGAAACCTGCGTGCAGCAATGAAGACCCAACACAGCCAAAAATAGATAAATAAATAAATTAACTAATTTAAAAAAAACCAAAAAAAACAAGGCTTTATTTTTTTAAAAAGTAGGCAGAATACAAACAGGTAGTTCATAGAAAGGAAAACATGATATATAAATATGTAAAAGTGTCTTCAACCTAATTTAATATTGAAGAAATGCAACACTTCCTAAAAGAGTGAAAGAAATGGGAATTTTGGAACTACAGTGTTATTTAAGACATTATTTTCCAAATTGTGGTATATAACAAAATAATATCTTCTTTAATTTTAATAGTTATGCATTTACTGTAATGACTTTTCTTAAAATTTTTAAAATTGTTACATCAGGTCCATGGTGTATTATGGATACTACTGTTTAACATGAGAATAAACTAAAAGTGAATTTTTAAAAGAAGCATTTTAAAAACAAGAAGAATGAATACTTATTAAATACTTAGTATATGCCAGGCACTATTCCACTATTCTACATGCACTATATATTGATTTATACTAATGTATATATATATATTCAGTTAATTTTCACAATCCAGTGACTTAGGTACTATGATAACGCCTAGAGCGTGTATAAGAAAACGGAGGGATGATGAGATTATTTTCCCAAGGCCACACACCTGGATAGGGCAAGATTTTGACCCCCAGTAATCTGGTTTAAGTATCCTCTATGCTATATGTTCAAGTATCATGTGTGTGAAATCAACATTTGGAAGGAGAACTCAACTGATTAAAAGCATGAGAAACATTGCCCTGAGGCATGGGGAAAGAGACACTCCCATACTCTCTTGATGGGAGAATAAATAGATACAGACTCTTTAGAAGGTAATGAAGGTAATGAATGGTAATGAAGGTAATGAATGTTTTAGTGTGTTGAAGGAACACACTAAAGGGCTTCTCCCTTCCCCTCACCTGTCAGCCTCTCTCTGGTGCCCAGCAGGAAGCTTGCTAACACAGGGGCCTGGGACTCTCAGCCTCTGTCACTCAGCGCCCCCTGTGTCTCCATCAAAACAATGTTGGCTAATGCTTTAAATCTATCCAAATATATCATCTACACCAAAACCCAACTCAAACCAGGGATTTATCCCGCAAGTTCACTTGCCCTGTGCAGAAGAAAAGGATGCAAGAATCTTTGTTGCAACATTGTCCATAGTAGTAAAGTAATATCAATCCAATCCACGGGGAACAGGTCACTTGCTTAAGTAAATTATACTACCTCTGCACAGTGGAATACTGTATGGCCATCAGACACAGATGATGTAAAAATACACTGGCCATTTCTGGTGTGAATTCCAAAACCAATGTAAAATTTTGAATTGAAGTGTCATTTGATACTAAAGAATAAATCTTAAGGAGTGAAGAGAAAGAGATGGGGACAATAGGTGGAATATATATTTATTAAAAACACAGGTAAAGATTGGATTTATATGAGGTTTCAAAAGGGATAATCTGGGAGTGAAAGAAACAAAGGATAACAGAGAGGAATGGATAGGAAATGATCCAATTATTGAATTTTTAAGAAAAACAGATGATGGATATTTCCCACTTATATGACATTATGTTGTAACATTTATTGATAGTATCGAGCCTATGGGAGTTATCAATATATAGCATCATATATTATTTTAATATTTCTTTTAGTAGTTTAAATATACATTTATATTTATATAATGGTTGGGTGGCACTTATATGTGCAGCATGTCATCTAATCTTTGATCATAGAATAGAAAACCACCATAGTTCTGATACTAAATTGGTTTGTGAGTCAGTACTCAGTCGGAAAATCAGAAATTACTCCAGGCATCTGAAACTGCAAAGTCATTCTGGGAAATTGGTTACAGGTGATGGAAAAGCAGATCAAAGCAAATCACGTGTGAGGTGGTGAGCAGCTCAGAGCCTAGCAACAGCAAGCAGATGCTATAACTCTAAGAGTGGAGGGACAGTGAGAAGGTTGTCTTTGCAGAGCTTGTGGCTGACATTGGCCAGATAGTGCTAGAATCGTGGCGAGGCTGCCCAATAGAGGATTCTGGAAGCAGGGCGGGTCCATGGGGGGAGCAGGAGCCTTGTAAGAGGCTCAGCTGCTACCAAGAAGCTGCCTGCGGCAGAGCAAGAGCAGAGAGGAATATCCTGGCTCCTCCCTTCCCCTCACCTGTCAGGCTCTCTCTGGTGCCCAGCAGGAAGCTTGCTAACACAGGGGCCTGGGACTCTCAGCCTCTGTCACTCAGCGCCCCCTGTGTCTCAGAACAGAGCAGGGAGACAGTGATTCATGGTTCTAAGTGAAACAAGCACACGACCAGCACAGCCCTAAGAAGGTATATTCCTAAGGACAACTCACCTCTACGAACTTCTTACAGACTGAGGTATTGATACTTACTGAGTGATCACTCATTCCTTTCAGTTGAGCCAGATTTATAAAGTTTTTACGTTTAGCTCTTTTTCCTCCCAATATCAATGAATATACAAAGCTAGGAAAGAACAGTATTTCAAAATATACTGAAGGAAAGGAATTCATGGTGTAGATTAAATCATTGGTTTAGTGTCATTTTTTACACATCATCTACTCTAAGGCAGGAGAACAAAAATAATAAATTATGCATCAGTCCTTTGTTGTTTATCAAAATATGTATTGTAGTTCAGGGCATAGTTTTGCTTTTTATGTGGGAAAGGTAGCATTGCTCTATTTCTCATCAGGCATTTTGAAGATGAGTCCAGGGCTCACTGCAGAGGACCAGGTACAAGAGTGTGTCTGGATTAATACACATTTGTTTTTGCCTCTGGGATGGGGCTGTTACACGCATTTGCTGTACGAAAACAGCACGCTCCTGTCTTACTGAAATGTTTCTGCTTGGCTGGCAGACCTGATGGCCCCACCCAACTCCAGATCTGGCACATTTCACTGGCTGCTTCCTCATGTCCCACAGCTCCAATTTCAGACCCTTAATTGCCGCTCTTGGGACATTCACCAAGGTTTCTTGTATTTTCACACTTCTCTTCTGGGTCATGCTCTTCATTTATCTGAGGCATGCTTCATCCCTTCCAACTTAGGGCCTTTCAGTCACTTACTTTGTAGTCCAGCCTGCCCCATGACTTCTCCAGTAGTCACCAACTCATCTCTAGAGTCTTACTTCCAATGACATCCTCCATAGTGTTATTTCCAAGAAGCGCTTCTGGAGTACTTTGCGTGGTTTGTATAACCTTCATCAACTGAATTTCAAACTCATTCATATATTTTTCATTCTCCTTCACTATACTTACATGTTTTCCTTTGTTCCAAATTTTATGCTTGACAGAAATACCCAAGTGCTACCGGCTAAAATGCATGCTATGTGTACTGAGTTCCTAGGAGGTAGGAGATATTCCAAGGAGATAGTAAACATGACTGGAGATAGGACCACCATACTTTTTTGCTAATGTGGTTTAGAATAGATGTTAATAAAAACGTAATAGTAAAAGGAAACACTTTTGTGATTACTTCAAATCCAAAATACAGTAAACTGGTGATGTGTCTACCAGTTTACAATACAGAGGTCTGTGTGTGTACTGAGATGAGGGTATCCATCTGATATTTCGTATAAGTATGTAAAAGAAGAACTCCTAGCCATAAGAACCAGGACTTGAACCGTTTGGTTTTTTCCATCCATATTCCCGATTGCCTTTAGGAGTCCTGCCTCTGAGTTGGTATTGTCTAAGACTTTCTCTTTGTATTGTTATCTACATCTTACTCCTTTCAGAAATGTTCATAAAGAATAATTCTCGATTTAGAGGAGCCGTGCTTTAGAAAAGGGTTAGGGCATTTGTCCAGAAGTAGCCGTGAGGATAAAAGGAGGAAAACAGGAAGCACAAATACTAGGAAATTTTCTGCAGAGCTGTGTCTGTAAATCAGAGACATGCAGTTCAAAAGAAATCGTATTTGATTGGTATCCTGCAAATGAAAATTTTATCTAGCTTTGAACCCCTATATTCCCTCTGTGCTTCTTATTGTTATTATTAATCTCTCCTACTGAAAGGTTGTCTTCCTTTTGGAGCCTTGAATGTTTTAAGTGCTCAGTAATAGGGTTCTTTTTCAGTGAGAGAGAGAGAAGAGAAAAATTGCTGGAGCAGTGAAAAGAGAGATCCTCAGGGAGCAATGGCTTTATTACAATATGTCAGAGTCATCATGAGCTGGGGGTGAGTGGGGAATATAAGTTTCAGGAAAAAAAATTTGTATTTATTTTAGCAAGTTTGTGGAAAAGTTGCAGAAAATTGTCCCAAGAGCTACAAAGCTATTACGGTAATGGCAGTTCCATTTTTTGCACTCTGAAATTTAAAGGTAAAAAACCCTTTTTTCAGTATGTCACTTTGGAAATAGATTTTTGATCCCTAGATTAGAATAAATACATGAATTAATTAAGCTCACAGTGATATTTATGCTTTCTTAAAAAATTTGCATGTCAAAGATGACAAGTAAATACAAAAACGGCTCTAAATTAGAAAGAAATTTGTCTGTTCAATCTCTCTCTCTCTCTCTTTTTTTTTTTTTTCCCATAAAATCAAACTCTTTGGATACATGGCCACACAAACATTGAATTTCCATATGGGCTCCTCTCACATTTTTGGTTTGTACTTTTAAATTCTTAGCCTTTGAGCATTTAATTCGTCTGAGCTGTATCACTTGACTATAGCACAGTTTTTTAAAAGATGTTTTCACAAGGAACTACATTTTGTGTGATTACAACAGGTCTATATATTCGTGAAATATATTCCTTCTGTTTACTTCTATTTACAGTCTGCTTAGAACATTGCATAGGGTTTTTTGTACTGGAGTCCTCTGTGACATGGGCATCTATACAACTTTTCACATTGGACCACACCATAGAACCTGGCTGTCTCCTGCCTTTACTCCCTGGAAAGTCCCTGTGAATTATCTCTCCTCTCCTCTCCTCCACTGAAACTCACCATCCCCAGGCTCTGGATTGGAAACAGAATAAATATGACTGGATCTGATAATCTGGGGCAACAGTAGCAAACGCCATCAGCACACTGTCTCAATTTCTGTACCCATGCTTCGTTTGGCTTTCTGGAAACCATGGTTCTATTTCTCTAGTCTGATCCCAGAGTGACTTCAATAGTCGGGATGTCAAATCAGGTCCAGTTCAAAGTACCAGAGCTATAGCATGCAAAAGAAGGAAGAGATGGCAGGCTATGGAGGGCAGTTGAAAAAGTCATCTCTGTTACCAGATTGCATGCCTTCAGATACAGGCACCATCTCTTTCAAGCTGTGTGATTTTGGACAAGTTGCTTTTACCTCGTCTGCAAATTGGGCATAGGAATAATACACGCCTTAAAGAATTTGTGTGAGGGAGGAAGGAAGAGAGAGGAAGAGAGGGAGGGAGGGAGGAAGGGACCTTTGCAGAATTAAATGCAAAAAAAAAAAAATTAAAAACTCATGCCAAAGGTTTTTTAAAAAATATAAACACCTTTATGAACTTGGCAAAGAATCAGGTGAAGAATAGTATAGATTTTCGATCTGCTGACAATGGCGCCATTCTAAAGAGTTCAGTAGTCAGCATTTTAGTACTCAGCACACAACTACATAAGGACTAGAAGGGCTGAAATCTTCAGCGGCAGCTTTGGAATTTTGTGTCTTTCCCTAGAGGCAAAAATGAAATACCTGCTTAACTGCAAAAGATTAAGTATCTAAGACTTTAAAAAATAAATAAAAGTACCATGTGATTAAAAAAAAATCATGCAAAATTAGCAATAGATCTGAGGTTATCAGCAATTCATCTATGAGGTGAAAGTAAATGCCTGACCGAATGCAGCGGTTTTTTGGAAGGGAACCATGGTAAGAACGAGGGGAGAGGAAATGGCAAATACTATTCCCAGTAGTTTGGCTGTGTGGAGAAAGGAAGTGGAATGATGGTAAAGAGACAGGATAAGTGATGCAGAGACAAGTAGAGGACTTGTTAGTGGAGAGACTTGAGCTTGGTGAGAACTTGAGTGGGAGCCCATGGAGGTCCAGAGGTTGAACGTGAACGGGTGATTCCAGAGGTAGTGAGTGGAGCAAGGGGATCCAGATCCCAGCTGGTTTTGAAGAGAGACATATCTTTATACAAGAAGAAGAAAAAAATAAAGATGGATTTGAACTTCAGTCCATAGAAGGTCTCTCAAGAGGCAGAAAGTTCCTGTGTTTACTGAGAACAAAGAGAAGTGAGAATGGTGCCGACTAGGAAAAGAATCTCGATGTTGCACTGAGAGCCCAGTGCAGGCTGGAGACCACACACAGGGCGCCTGTGTGCACTGTTGTTTGGTTTTCTCCAGCTGTGGGCAGCTGGCCATGTGCAGGAGCAGAGGGTGTAGTTTCTTAGTCTGACCTGGTGTTGGAATCTATGGGAATACTGTGATGGGAGGACTTGTCTAGAACAAGGACACATTTGGGCTGGCAAGAGCATAGAAGAAAGAAAGCGTCATAGAGTTAGCACCATGTAGGGGAGGAAGTGAAGTCGGGGGCAGGGGTGCTGATGGAAGACTGTGTTAGGCAGGGTTCTCCAGAGAAATGGAACCAATAAGATGTTGAACAATAGATTTATTTTAAGGAATTGGGTGATGTGATTGTGGAGGTTTGGCGAATCCAAAATCTGCAAGGTAGGCTGGCAGGCTGGAGACACATAGGAGAGTTACAGTTCGAGTCTTAAGCAATGTGCTAGCAGAATTCCCTTCTTCTAGGAAGGTCAGTCTTTTTTCTCCGAAGGCCTTCAACTGATGGGATGAGGCCTACCCACGTTAGGGAGCGTAACCTGCTTTATTAGAAACTCTACTGCTTTAAATGTTAATCTCATCTTAAAAATACCTTCATAGAAACATCTAGAAAAATATTTGACCAAATGTCTGGGTACTGTGACCTAGTTGAGTTGACATGAAAAATTAGCTGTCACAGAGATGGAAGGTGTCAAAGGTACGGTGGAGTTTTTGAGGCTGAAAAGTAAATAAGAGTTGGGGCTTCCCTGGTGGCGCAGTGGTGGGGAGTCCGCCTGCCGATGCAGGGGACGCGGGTTCGTGCCCCGGTCTGGGAAGATCCCACATGCCGCGGAGCGGCTGGGCCCGTGAGCCATGGCCGCTGAGCCTGCGCGTCTGGAGCCTGTGCTCCGCAACGGGAGAGGCCACAACAGTGAGAGGCCCGCGTACCGCAAAAAAATTAAAAAAATAAAAAAAAAAAAAGTAAATAAGAATGGAATTGAGAGAGCTAGAAAGTCCAGTTGTCTGGGATCAAAGAGTAGAATTATAAGCACTTACAATTTCAAAGATGGCGCAATCACAGGAAATGATTAAGGAAAAAGGAGCACGTGAAGGTCATTTAAGTCCAGGATGTTTTATAGGTCATCCAAAGGGTATTGAAGCAGAGAGTTGCTGAGAAGTTTGCAATGAGGATGAGGAAATGACCTTTAATTTGGGAGAGGACCCAAGCTGAGAGGGCCAGAATTGGCTGTAACCAGCTGATATTCATAAAGGAGGAGAAATGAGTTTTCTTTTTTTTCCTTTTGCTGGCTTATTTTTCATGAGGAAGAAAGAAAAATCATATGGAATTGACAGAAGATCTATAAAAAAAACTTACTGACTCCATAGACGTGTAGCATTTGGGAAAAGTGAGCAAAATTCACTTTTGGTTCCAAAGTGCTAATTTGGATTTCACGGGATATGCTAATCTCTTTTGGAAGCTCCCTCACAGACACACCCAGAGATAATGTTTTACCAGTTATCTGGGCATCCCTTAGCCCAGTTAACACATGAAATTAGTCATCACAGATGCCTTTCACTCTGCATCATTCCTCAGCTATTATAGAATCTAATTAAATCAGCCCTACTTTTTGGTTCTTAACAAATCATTCCAATTCACAGAAAGACATGGGAAATAGGAGAAAAGAATGCAAAGGGCTCATGAGTTTTGGAAGTGACTATGGAAGGCATCCTAGGGGAAGTTCACATACCCAGAAAAAGAATGAAATTAACAGAAACTCTTACCACAATCTAGGGGTTAGATAGTTTTCCTTTCCTATTTCTCATTCTATGTATAAGTTTCTTTTCCATTAAAAATTTAATTTGTGAAATTTATTTTATCATTTAAACTTTCTTTGGAGTTTAGAGTTGGCGTTGGTTTTACTTTCTGTCTTTCTCCATTTCTGATTTTAGCTGAGTCAATTCCAAAATATGACACTCTTCCACTTACTGATTTTGTCTTATTATTGCCATCCTACCTTGTACATGGCAGCCAGAGGTCACACCCTCATTACTCAGATTATCATTCGCGTGAGATGCATCTATTAATCACAGCTTTCCTCCCAATAGAACTGTAGATTAACCAAGCTGTGACATTATCTTTTGAGTGCCTTCTGATATTCTACTTCTAATTTAGTAGTTACGTGCACACACCTCAGTTTCAATCACTACTGACTGATCTTAGCTGGTTCTGACCAGGACAGTGGTCCTCATCTTTTCTCTAAATCGATTCATGGTTGTGGCATATTCTGGCTTCCTGTACCGTACTTGGGCTAATGATATGTGAAAGATTTCTCTATGCTTAAGTTCAGATTTGAAAAGATATGCTTAATATCTATAAAATGGTGTACGTCTTGACGACCTCGGGGTATGAAGTCCTTGGTTGTGAGTGTATTTGTCTGTCTAGTTTAATGACATTTGCTCAAATGCTTGATGTCCCAAGTCAGAATTTCATAGTGAAAGTTCTACATATTTTTTGAGGAAAATACCAACTAAAGCTCAGGTTTACTGCAGTTTCGCAAGACATTAGGTCCATTATTTTCTGCTGGAAAATGTGCTCAAAATGGCCCTATATATTTAGGACTAGATCACATACACTATTATTTATTTTAATTTAAATAAGATATTATATCTAAAGGGTTTGTGGCATCCAAAATGAAATCAGTGGGGTTGAGGATGGTGACAGATTGCTGAGGGAATCAAACCATTTCTGGCATGGGCAGACAGAACTAGGAATTACATATTCTGAAAAACTACATGCCTCTCTGTATCACGTAATTGGTCTCGGTCTCACTGATGAAAATGACGTTAGAAACTAAGTTCCTTCAGATTGCAAGATTACTTTGAAATTAGTGTTGCTATACTTTAAAGGGAAATGATCGGTACATTTTGTAGTCTGTATTTTTTATGCTTTTCCCCATTTTTTAAAATGCAAACAATTATGTGAATAGACTCAAGCAAAGTGTAACAATAAGAGGACTAAGAGATGAGTTTGAAACTGAATGTGATTAGGGGAACTTTTTTTTTTCTTAAAAACTTTCATCAGTTGCTTGTTATTAGAAATGCTGCTTCTATATAGCTGAAGAGCTGTGTTCTTATGACTAGACAATGCTTGGAACAGAACAATGTGTACTTGAATCATCCATAAATATGTAAAAGTTCCGATGATACAGCAGTTACCAAGGATAGAGCCAATGTGTGCTCAGGAAGTCATATATATAGGATGCTTCTTCCATACCACAAGCATCAATATGTGCACCTTAGAATGCCCAGAAAAAATTATGATGCATCGTGAACTCGCAGTTACTTTCTTTTCAGTTAGATATCTGCCGCTGTAATTATTACCATATTATTACTGACTATCCCTGGACCTTCTCTCCTGTTATTCTCCTCTGCGATTGTGCTTTGCAACTTTCCCAAGTTCTTCTCTGTACCTTATAACTACTTTTCTTGATTGCCTATTATCATTTATCCACAATTACTTTTTCCAAAAACTTTCTCAGGAATTTATAGATACTTTCACATTATCGTCCCCAAAACACATTTCACTGGATGGGCTAAACTTTAAAATCTAACAATTTTAATGAAGGCACCTCTTTTTTTTTTTTTTTTAAAGTTGACATTCTCCAAAACTCTGTGCCTCCTGGAGACATTAAGACAGAGGCCACTCATGTGTGTTTGGAGTGAGTCCCCAAAGCTGACACATGAGACAAGACACAGTAGCTTCCTTGTCCCCCACCCCCCAGTCTTCTCTCAGCAGAGACTCTGACAGATGCACAGCTGTCTCCATGAGAACTCGTGGTAATAATTCTGATGTCATGCTAGTGAAAAGAGGATGCAGGTGGACAGTGATACTTGAGGAATTAGGCTGGAAAAGGCTCCAAATTTTACTGTAGGTTGGCCTGGACTCTACTTACCCTTCCTTCACGGGATCATCACTTCTCATCTGGCTAACCCTTCAAGGGTGAAGACCATTTAAAAAGATTAATACATATCTTACCTCTACCTGTCACATTTGTTCAATTACCTTGACAAAGACACAGTGAGGAAAATAGGTAGGATATACTACCATTTATTTAAATAAAGGGAATGGAAATATACACATGTATTTACATATTTGCTCATATTTTTTAAATAAACGGGAGGATAAGCAAGACCAATTAAAAAAATGTTACCTCTGTGATAACCTATAGGGGGAAGGATGGAATGGGGATAGGTGCTAGACTTTTCTGGACGTGCCTTGTTTTTTAGATTTAACCATAAAGCAATATGCACAATTTAATAATTGTATACCAATATTAAATAAAAATTTGGAAGCTATTTCTAAAGATCAACAGTATCATGAAACAAACCTGTATGTTCAGTTAAAGGCACACACACAGAAAGGAATTATTTTAAGTGACTTAAAAACACGGCAGTTGTGTATTTTTATTGTTTTAGAACCCGTTGACAAAAAAATCTTGAATACTTTCAATAATCACATTTTGTTAGTGCTACCCATTATATTTTATTTAAAATATAGTATCGTGACTCTAAAACTTCTTTTGATAAAACAGTTAAGCAATCTTTTTTTTTTTTTTTGCGGTACACGGGCCTCTCACTGTTGTGGCCTCTCCCGTTGCAGAGCATGGGCTCTGGACGCGCAGGCTCAGTGGCCATGACCCACGGGCCCAGCCGCTGCGCGGCATGTGGGATCCTCCCGGACCGGGACACGAACCCGTGTCCCCTGCATCGGCAGGCGGACTTTCAAACACTGTGCCACCAGGGAAGCCCAAGCAATCATTTTAATATCGTTAGAAATCAAAATTTCAGTGAAAGAGAAAAGAGAAAAAAATCTAAAATTGAAGAGGTTGGGGGAGACCCTCAAAATGGCAGAAGAGTAAGGCGTGGAGATCACCTTCCTCCCCACGAATACATCAGAAATACATCTACATGTGGAACAGCTCCTACAGAACACCTACTGAATGCTGACAGAAGACCTCAGACCTCCCAAAAGGCAAGAAACTCCCCATGTACCTGGGTAGGGCAAAAAAAAAAGAAAAAACAGAGACAAAAGAATAGGGACGGGACCCGCACCAGTGGGAGGGAGCTGTGAAGGAGGAAAGGTTTCCACACACTAGGAGGCCCCTTTGCGGGCGGAGACTGCGGGTGGCGGAGGGGGGAAGCTTCGGAGCCGCGGAGGAGAGCACAGCCACAGGGGTGCAGAGAGCAAAGCGCTGAGAAGCCCGCACAGAGGATCGGTGCCGACTGGCACTCACCAGCCTGAGAGGCTTATCTGCTCACCCGCCGGGGCGGGCGGAGGCTGGGAGCTGAGACTCGGGCTTCGGAGGAGGTAGGATCCCAGGGAGAGGACTGGGGTTGGCTGTGGGAACACAGCCTGAAGGGGGCTAGTGCGCCACAGCTAGCCGGGAGGGAGTCCGGGAAAAGTCTGGACCTGTCTATGAGGCAAGAGACCATTGTTTCCTGGTGCGCGAGGAGAGGGGATTCAGAGCGCCGCTTAAAGGACCTCCAGAGACTGGCGCGAGGCGCGGCTATCAGCGCGGACCCAGAGATGGGCATGAGATGCTAAGGCTTCTGCTGCACCACCAAGAAGCCAGTGTGCGAGCACAGGTCACTGTCCACACCTCCCCTCCCAGGAGCCTGTGCAGCCCGCCACTGCCAGCGTCCCGTGATCCAGGGACAACTTCCCTGGGAGAACGGACAGCATGCCTCAGGCTGGTGCAACGTCATGCCAGCCTCTGCCGCTGCAAGCTCGCCCCGCACTCTGTACCCCTCCCTCCCCCGGCCTGAGTGAGCCAGAGTCCCTGAAGCAGGTGCTTCTTTAACCCCGTGCTGTCTGAGCGAAGAACAGACGCCCTCAGGCGACCTACACAGAGAGGTGGGGCCAAATCCAAAGCTGAACCCCAGGAGCTGTGCGAACAAAGAAGAGAAAGGGAAATCTCTCCCAGCAGCCTCAGGAGCAGCGGATTAAATCTCCACAATCAACTTGATGTACCTGCATCTGTGGAATACCTGAATGGACAACGAGTCATCCCAAAATGAGGAGGTGGACTTTGGGAGCAACGATATATATATTTTTTTCCTTTTTCTCTATTTCCATGTGGATGACAGGGTCTTGGTGCTCTGCCCAGGCATCAGGCCTGTGCCTCTGAGGTGGGAGAGCCGAATTCAGGACATTGGTCCATCAGAGACCTACTGGCTCCACGTAATATCAAACGGCGAAAATCTCCCACAGATCTCCATCTCAGCACCAAGACCCAGCTCCACTCAATGATCAGCAAGCTACAGTGCTGGACACCCTATGACAAACAACTAGCAAGACAGGAACACAGCCCCACCCATTAGCAGAGAGGCTGCCTAAAATCACAATAAGGTCACAGACACCCCAAAACACACCACCAGATGTGGACCTTCCCACCAGAAAGACAAGATCCAGCCTCATCCACCAGAACACAGGCATTAGTCCCCTCCACCACGAAGCCTACACAACCCACTGAACCAACTTTAGCCACTGGGGACAGACACCAAAAACAACGGGAACTACGAACATGCAGACTGCAAAAAGGAGACCCCAAACACAGTAAGTTAAGCAAAATGAGAAGACAGAGAAACATGCAGCAGATGAAGGAGCAAGGTACAAACCCACCAGACCAAACAAATGAAGAGGAAATAGGCAGTCTACCTGAAAAAGAATTCAGAGTAATGATAGTAAAGATGATCCAATATCTTGGAAATAGAATGGAGAAAATACAAGAAACATTTAACAAGGACATAGGAGAACTAAAGAGCAAACAACAATGATTAGCAACACAATAAATGAAATTAAAAATTCTCTAGTAGGAATCAATCGCAGAATAACTGAGGCAGAAGAATGGATAAGTGACCTGGAAGGCAAAATAGTGGAAATAACTACCGCAGAGCAGAATAAAGAAAAAAGAATGAAAAGAATTGAGGACAGTCTCAGAGACCTGTGGGACAACATTAAATGCACCAACATTCAAATTATACGGGTTCCAGAAGAAGAGGAGAAAAAGAAAGGGACTGAGAGAATATTTGAGGAGATTATAGTTGAAAACTTCCCTAATATGGGAAAGGAAATAGTTAATCAAGTCCAGGAAGCACAGATAGTCCCATAGAGGATAAATCTAAGGAGAAACACGCCAAGACACATATTAATCAAACTATCAAAAATTGAATACAAAGAAAAAATATTAAAAGCAGCTAGAGAAAAACAATAACATACAATAAATAAAAGAAGCAAGTGAAAAACAATAAGTAACCATAAGGTTAACAGCTGATCTTTCAGCAGAATCTCTGCAAGCCAGAAGGGAGTGGCAGGGCATATTTAAAGTGATGAAAGGAAAAAACCTACAACCAACATTATCTAGCCAGCAACAATCTCATTCAGATTCGAGGGAGATATTAAAACCTTTACAGACATGCAAAAGCTAAGAGAATTCAGCACTACCACACCAGCTTTACAACAAATGCTAAAGGAATTTCTCTAGGCAGGAAACACAAGAGAAGGAAAAGATTACAATAACACACCCCAAACAATTAAGGAAATGGTAATAGGAACATACATATCCATAATTACCTTAAATGTAAATGTTTTAAATGCTCCAACCAAAAGACATAGACTGGCGGAATGGATACAAAAGCAAGACCTATATATATTCTGTCCACAGGAGACCCACTGCAGACTTAGGAACACATACAGACTGAAAATGAGGGTCTGGAAAAAGATATTCCATGCAAATGGAAATCAAAAGAAAGCTGGAGTAGCAATTCTCATATCAGACAAAATAGACTTTAAAATAAAGACTATTACAAGTGACAAAGAAGGACACTGCATGATGATCAAGGGATCAATCCAAGAAGAAGATATAACAATTGTAAATATTTATGCACTCAACATAGAAGCACCTCAATACATAAGGCAAATGCTAACAGCCATAAAAGGGGAAATCGACAGTGACACAATCATAGCAGGGGACTTTAACACCCCACGTTCACCAATGGACAGATCATCCAAAATGAAAATAAATAAGGAAACACAAGCTTTAAATGATACATTAAATAAGATGGATTTAATTGACATTTATAGGACATTCCATCCAAAAACAACAGAATACACTTTCTTCTCAAGTGCTCATGGAATATTCTCCAGGATAGACCATATCTTGGGTCACAAATCAAGCCTTGGTAAATTTAAGAATATTGAAATCGTATCAAGTATCCTTTCCGACCACAACGCTATGAGACTAGATATCAATTACAGGAAAAAATCTGTAAAAAATAAAAATGCATGGAGGCTAAACAATACACTACTTAATAACCAAGAGGTCACTGAAGAAATCAAAGAAGAAATCAAAAAATACCTAGAAACAAATGATAATGAAAACATGATGACCCAAAACCTATGGGGTGCAGCAAAAGCAGTTCTAAGAGGGAAGTTTATAACAATACAATCCTCCCTTAAGAAACAAGAAACATCTCAAATAAACAAGCTAACCTTATACCTAAAGCAATTAGAGAAAGAAGAACAAACATAATGCAAAGTTAAGAGCAGGAAAGAAATCATAAAGATCAGATCAGAAATAAATAAAAAAGAAATGAAGGAAACAATAGCAAAGATGAGTAAAACTAAAAGCTGGTTCTTTGAGAAGATAAACGAAATTGATAAACCATTAGCCAGACTCATCAAGAAAAAAACGGGAGAAGACTCAAATCAATAGAATTAGAAATGAAAAAGGAGAAGTAACAACTGACACTGCAGAAATACAAAGGATCATGAGAGATTACTACAAGCAACTATATGGCAATAAAATGGACCACCACCTGGAAGAAATGGACAAACTCTTAGAAAAGCACAACCTTCCGAGAATGAACCAGGCAGAAATAGAAAATATAAACAGACCAATCACAAGCACTGACATTGAAACTGTGATCAAAAATCTTCCAACAAACAAAAGCCCAGGACCATATGGCTTCACAGGCGAATTCTATCAAACATTTAGAGAAGAGCTAACACCTATCCTTCTCAAACTCTTCCAAAATGTAGCAGAGGGAGGAACACTCCCAAACTCATTCTACGAGGCCACCATCACCCTGATACCAAAAGCAGACAAAGATGTCACAAAGAAAGAAAACTACAGGCCAATATCACTGATGAACATAGATGTAAAAATCCTCAACAAAATACTACCAAACAGAATCCAACAGCACGTTAGGATTATACACCACGATCAAGTGGAGTTTATTCCAGGAATGCAAGGATTCTTCTATACATAAATCAATCAATGTGATCACCATATTAACAAATTGAAGAATAAAAACCATATAATCATCTCAATTAGATGCAGAAAAAGCTTTTGACAAAATTCAACACCATTTATGATAAAAACCCTCCAGAAAGTAACCATAGAGGGAACTTATCTCAACATAATAAAGGCCATATATGGCAAGCCCACAGCCAACATTGTCGTCAGTGGTGAAAAACTGAAACCATTTCCATGAAGATCAGGAAAAGACAAGGTTGCCCACTCTCACCACTCTTATTCAACATAGTTTTGGAAGTTTTAGCCAGACCAATCAGAGAAGAAAAGGAAATAAAAGGAATCCAAATTGGAAAAGAAGAAGTAAAGCTGTCACTGTTTGCAGATGACATGATACTATACATAGAGAATCCTAAAGACGCTACCAGAAAACTACTAGAGCAAATCAATGAATTTGGTAAAGTAGCAGGATACAAAATTAATGCACAGAAATCTCTTGCATTCCTATACACTAATGATGAAAAATCTGAAAGTGAAATTAAGGAAACACTCCCATTTACCACCGCAAGAAAAGAATAAAATACCTAGGAATAAACCTACCTCAGGAGACAAAAGACCTGTATGCAGAAAACTATAAGGCGCTGATGAAAGAAATGAAAGATGATACAAACAGATGGAGAGATATACCATGTTCTTGGATTGGAAGAATCAACACTGTGAAAATGACTATACTACCCAAAGCAATCTACTGATTCAATGCAATCCCTATCAAACTACCAATGGCATTTTTCACAGAACTAGAACAAAAAATGTCACAATTTGTGTGGAAACAGTAGAGACCCCGAATAGCCAAAGCAATCTTCATAAAGAAAAATGGAGCTGGAGAAATCAGGCTCCCTGACTTCAGACTATACTACAAAGCTACAGTAATCAAGGCAGTATGGTACTGGCACAAAAACAGAAATATAGATCAATGGAACAGGATTGAAAGCCCAGAGATAAACCGACACACACATGGTCCCCTTATCTTTGACAAAGGAGGCAAGAATATACAATGGAGAAAAGACAGCCTCTTCAATAAGTGGTGCTGGGAAATCTGGACAGCTACATGTAAAAAATGAAATTAGAACACTCCCTAACACCATACACAAAAATAAACTCAAAATGAATTAAAGACCTAAATGTAACGCCAGAGACTGTAAAACTCTTAGAGGAAAACATAGGCAGAACACTCTATGACATAAGTCACAGCAAGATCCGTTTTGACCAGCCTCCTAGAGAGATGGAAATAAAACGAAAAATAAACTAATAGGACCTAATGAAACTTAGAAGCCTTTGCATAGCAAAGGAAACCATAAAGAAGACGAAAAGACAACCCTCAGAATGGGAGAAAATATTTGCAAATGAAGCAACTGACAAAGGATTAATCTCTAAAATTAACAAGCAGCTCATGCAGCTGAATAGCAAAAAAACAAATAACCCAATCCAAAAATGGGCAGAAGACCTAAATAGACACTTCTTCAAAGAAGATACACAGATTGCCAACAAACACATGAAAGGATGCTCAACATCACTAATCATTAGAGAAATGCCAGTCAAAACTACAATAAGGTATCATCTCATATCAGTCAGAATTGCCATCATCAAAAGATGTACAAACAATAAATGCTGGAGAGGGTGTGGAGAAAAGGGAACCCTCTTGCACCGTTGGTAGGAATGTAAATTGATACAGCCACTATAGAGAACAGTACGGAGATTCCTTAAACAACTAAAAATAAAACTACCATACAACCCAGCCATCCCACTACTGGGCATATACTCTGAGAAAACCGTAATTCAAAAAGAGTCATGTAGTGCTTCCCGGGTGGCTCAGTGGTTGAGAGTCCGCCTGCCGATGCAGGGGACACGTGTTTGTGCCCCGGTCTGGGAGGATCCCACATGCTGCGGAGCACCTGGGCCCGTGGGCCGTGGCCGCTGAACCTGTGCGTCTGGAGCCTGTGCTCCGCAACGGGAGAGGCCACAACAGTGAGAGGCCCGTGTACCACCAAAAAAAAAAAAAAAAAAAGGAAGAGTCATGTACCACAATGTTCATTGCAGCTCTATTTACAATAGCCAGGACATGGAAGCAACCTAAGTGTCCATCAACAGGTGATTGGATAAAGAAAATGTGGCACATATATACAATGGAATATTACTCAGCCATAGAAAGAAACGAATTTGAGGTATTTGTAGTGAGGTGGATGGACCTAGAGTCTGTCATACAGAGTGAAGTAAGTGAGAAAGAGAAAAACAAATATCATATGCTAACATATATATGGAATCTAAAAAAAAAAGTGGTCATGAAGAACCTAGGGGCAGGATGGGAATAAAGATGCAGACCTACTAGAGAATGGATTTGAGGACAGGGGGAGGGGGAAAGGTAAGCTGGGACAAAGTGAGAGAGTGGCATGGACATATATACACTACCAAATGTAAAACTGATAGCTAGTGGGAAGCAGTCGCATAGCACAGGGAGATCAGCTCGGTGCTTTGTGACCACCTAGAAGGGTGGGATATGGAGGGTGGGAGGGAGGGAGTTGCAAGAGGGAAGAGATATGGGAACATATGTATATGTATAGCTGATTCACTTTGTTATAAAGCAGAAACTAACACACCATTGTAAAGCAAATATACTCCAATAAAGGTGTTTAAAAAGAAAAATAGTTGACATTTGTTGATACAAGTGGAGGGCATCATCCAATCCCCTCTACTTTTGTATATATTTTTTTAAACTTCTATAATAAACTTTTTAAATAAAAAAATTAAAAAAATAATAAAAAAATAAAATTGAAGAGGTTAAGTAAATATCCTGCAATTCTGAATTTGAATTAGATATATCAGTATGAATTTGATATATTTTCTCTCTAAGGAAAATAGAACATTTCCTAGTTTTGTTGATCAAGAAGGTATCATGAACCTAAAACAGTGATCTCCCTTAGCACCTGGATTGTGGATCCCAAATATCATACTCTGAAAGGACTTAGGACTCCTTGTGAAAAATAGCTGAATCCAGATATGAGGTATGAAATATACAAAATAAATCTAGAATATCTTATAGTACCAGAAAACTAGGATTTTTACCGAAGACTACTGGGGTCATGTCAAAAAGACTCAGAAGGCAACTCGAGAAGGATTTCAACTGGAACATCAATAAGAATAATTTCAGAAATGTATTGAAACACCAAGTTAATCATTCATTAATTCATAATAATACAAAAATTTCCTCATTTACCATCATTGGAAGATGCTAGAGGATCAACTCAGTATTCTGAACACTGGTTCAAAAAAGGAATAATCAAGATTTCTCTGTTTTTTCTGATTAAACTGCATCTCAGGGTAGCCAGGTATTTGATGAGAGGATGTTTGTCTTTAGAGAAGTATTCTAGATTAAATAAGATATTGAGGAAGGGATGATAGAATCAGAATATCACCATTTTATAACCTCTAATGTACTTGGAGAACATCAGTGATCTCTAGAATCATAAAAACGGAGACAGCCAGGTGTAATGCATCTCCTGCTAGATGTATACAGTGTGTTTTTTGAAAGCTTCTGGCTAAAAAGTCAAACCTAGGTCAAATCAAGCCCCCAAATCTGACTACCAGTTTACAAACTAGATAGGACATATCATATGGCACCATAGAGAGGCAATCAGCAAACTGTGGGAAACTATAAGACAATTGGCCAGCAGGTTTTGATAACAAATTAAGGGAAAATGAAAGGGAGATGATCCATAGGTAAAAAGATAGTTAAGACAAGCATCAACTGTATGGAAATTTGGGGTAAGCTGATTTGAACAATATTGCATATACATGCACACACACAGGTGCATACACTTTCAAGAGGTAAGCAGTCATCACAGGATGTTGATGACATTACAGAACTGTTGTCAACATTTTAGGTTTTGAAATTAAATCCTTATCCGTTAAAGAAATATTTTGAGGTATTTATGCATGAAATAATATGATATCTGAGACTGGATTTAAAATAATCTAATGGGGAAGGTTATGAAGTGGCAGGGGGTGTGGGTAGAGGTGAAATAAAACTGGCCATGAGTTAGCAGTCTCTGAAAGTGTATATAGATGACTTTTTTGTTCTATTCTCCCTAGTTGAGTGTATGTTTGAAAATGTCTATAATAAAACTTTTAATGGCAGATATATGCTGTCTCCTCTTTAAGTTTTTAGTAGTTTAAGTTTCCATTCTTACACAGTATAATTTTACCTGCAATAAGGCTGAGAATAATGAATGCCATTAGGACCAAGCTGAATAGAGTACTGAGACGAATGTGGATTTGGTTGTCTCCATGGGGATGAAAGGAGGTGGTCCAGACCCAGGGGAGGCTGATTCTGATAAAGGAGCACCCGGGTTGGGAGTGGGGAGGTGGGAGGTGAGGCTCGCTGCTACCGAGAAATAGAGAAGAGGAATGAAAGGCAGATCTCACAGGGAAGGAAAAGGAGAGAAATGGGGAAAAAAGGAAATGAGAGGGTTGCTATGTCTTCTGTTGTTTTTCCACCCCCATACCTCAGGCTAAGTGATGCCTGAGCCCGGGGCCACATATAGCTCTGGCTGTAACTGACCTGCCCTTCAGTTCCCCATACTTGGAGAGTGTGGTGCAGAGAGGAGCTGACGAGTGGATTAACCTCTCCAGGATCTACCTTAACAATGGGGTAGATTCCTTTACCCCTTTCACAGGAACACTCATGGAAGGTGACTGGAAGTGGTCCTATTAGCCAAGCTTTGTAATAGCCTCAAAATCATCTAATCTACATTTGTCTAGGCTTTTAGAAATCATTTCCAGAGTATGAAGCATACATGATAACACATTTTTAAAAGATTTTCTTTTATGATGATTCATTAGCATCTGTATTTATAGTTCTGCTATTTTCCTCTCAAAATACCTAATATAAAGTAAAATTGGAAAACGGGAACAACAGGGAAAGCATATGTTTCAGTACCCGAGCTACATTTGAAGTGTGCGTTTAAAAATTTAAAAGTCAGTGATTTCATTTAAAGTTACTATTCAACCAGCTACAATATTTTTTTTTTAAAGAAAAATAACCTAAGACATACATATAGTGGACATATACATGTGAATTATTCTGACCCCTGACAGGTGCAACTTGTAAAGTATGAAATAATTTATATGTTAGCATAATTATACATCTTTAAAGATAATTTTTTATGACATTGTAATGCATTTTGTTGATTTGTCTTGACACTTACTATGGATTTTTTTCAGCAGTTAGTTAAAGCAGTAAGAGTTATACAATAAGTACAGTTAATTCTCATTATTTGCGATAGTGATGTTTTATAAATTCTCTCTGAACACTGAATTAGCCAATACTAAACTGTTGCTCCTGGGGGAAATACAGGGTTAGGTTCCTGTGAGCCTCTGGTCACATTTTCATCAACCCATCAATACATGACCTTGTTTTATGTGTGTTTCTGTTCAAAGATGCTAATGTATGAAGGCACACCTTGGAGATATCACGGGTTCAGTTCCAGACCCCCACAAGAGAGCAAATATTGAAATAAAGCGAGTCACATGAATGTTTTGATTTCCTTGTGCATTTAAAAGTTATGTTTATACCATGCTATAGCCTATTAGGTGTGCAATAGCATTGTCTTAAAAAACGATGTACATACCTTAATTAAAATACACTTTATCGCTAAAAAGTGCTAACCATCATCTGAGCCTTCAGCAAGTAATAACATCAAAGATCACTGATCACAGGTCACCATAGCAAAGATAATAATAATGAAAAAGTTTGAAATGTTGCGAGAATGACCAAAATGTGATACAGAGACAGGAAGGGTGCAAATGCTGTTGGGAAAATGGCACTGACAGACTTGCTTGACACAGGGTTGCCACAAACACAGTGTCTGTGAGGTGCGATAAAACGAGGTATGCCTGTATTGTTGATTCACTAACATTGAACTCACGGCCAGCAGCACTCTAACTCATGCCCGAGCGAGGCTTATTGGTCACACATATTTTCTCCATGGGGCACATCACAGCCTTCTTGCCCTTAGGACTAGACAGCATTTCAGCCTTAATGCATAGGGGTCGTTTAAACAGCAGAATCACCAACAATAGTACAAAGATGTGACTATGTGACCCTAACTAGAACACAGAAAGGACACTGGTTTAGGGGGTGAGAACTGAAACAGGAAAACAGACTATTACCTTGTTTTAACTCAGTTGGAAACATGCACCTAGGGCAGCTCAAAGTTTTCAACGCTGTGCGTGTCCGCCAGTGACCACAAAAGCACCACGGATATTGATTTTGAGGTTACAAATACATTGTAGCGAGTAGGTGAGTTTACAAGTACAGAATCTGTGAATAATGGGAACTGGCTGTCACTTACCATTTGCCTAAAAAAAACAATATGGATCACTAGCTCAGGTATGTTTTCACATCTTTTTCTCTCAGAAACTGTCTTTCACCTTCTCAGGCATATACCTTTTTTTTTTTTTTTAATAAATGTATTTATTTATTTTTGGCTGCGTTGGGTCTTTGTTTCTGTGCGAGGGCTTTCTCCAGTTGTGGCGAGCGGAGGCCACTCTTCATCACGGTGCGCGGGCCTCTCACTGTCACGGCCTCTCCCGTCACGGAGCACAGGCTCCAGACGCGCAGGCTCAGTAGTTGTGGCTCACGGGCCCAGCTGCTCCGCGGCATGTGGGATCCTCCCAGACCAGGGCTCAAACCCGTGTCCCCTGCATTGGCAGGCAGACTCTTAACCACTGCACCACCAGGGAAGCCCAGGGGTATACCTTTTAAAAATTCAATCTGTGTTTACTTGCAGGAGTTAATAAGACTAAAATCTAAAATGCAAGCTCCCAAAGATATGTCTGTATTATTTATGTTAATTTTCCAGAGCCTCACTTGGAGCTGGAAACATAATAGGTACTCAGGAAATATACAGACAAAAATAAATGAATGTGTGTCATTAATAATGTGCATCCTGTTACGGTAAGCAGAATGGCCCTCCAAAGATGTTCACATCCTAAATCTCAGAACCTGGGAATATGTTAACTTACATGACAAAGGGAATTTCAGGTTGCAGATAGAATTAAAGTTGCTAATCGGCTGAGATTGGAACAGAAAGGTTACCTTGGATTATACAGACCAGCCCAATGTAATCCCAAGGGCCTTAAAAGTCAAAGAATGAGGCAGAAGAGGAGATTCAGAGGGAGGGAGAGATGGCTATGGAAGGAGGTCAGAGTTATTCAGTCTGAAAAGGACTCAAACTGCTGTTGCTGGCTTTGAAGACGGAGGAAGGGTCTATGAGTCAAGGAATGCAGGCAGCCTTTAGCAGCTGGAAAAAGCAGGGAAATGGAATGTCCCCTAGAGCTTCCTAAAAGGAAGCTGACATCTTCCTGATTTCAGCCCAGTAAGACCTGTGTCAGATTTCTGCCCTACAGAACTATAAGATAACACATTTGTGTTGTTTTAAGCCACTAAATTTTTGGCAATTTGATATACAGCCATGCCATAGACAATACACTCACCAAATAGTATCTATAGTCTAATAAGTGACATCACAAATTTGAAAAGCCCTTAAGACAGAGAGCAATGAATATTTAGGTATCAATGTCAAACATCCTGGTGAAGACTGGAACTGATACTTAGAGAGGAGCTCATCCCAGTCTGAGATCTCAGTATGTAATTTAGCAGCTGTTCATGAAATTGATCAATTGATTTTGTAAATCCTTTGGAACCAATGGCCTATCTGGCTGTAGGGCTAAAATAATTGATTTTGTTATCTCACTGTTTTGTCATTTTCATGTGAAATAAATTGTTGTTTTATATATTTATAAATCATGTGCTAAGCAATGCCACTTTATTTCTACAATTTTTAAAATCAGGTTTTGTGATAAAACATGGTAAGACCAACTTCACAGTACTAAAAAAAAGAAATTGCCCTTTTAAACTTCAGAATTAATGTTCACGAAATAATCTAGCAAAAAAGTAATGAAAATTAATGTTTAAAAACCATTGAACATAGACAAAATGTTGATTGCCTGTTGTCAACCAGTGTGATTTAATAGAGGTTTAGATAAGGATGATTATGTTGTCGTAAGGATGAGCTAGGACGATGTAAAGCACTTATTTGTACTGCCAAATGTATAGGCCATGCTCAGTAAATGTAAAGCTGTTCCTATTATAGTTAAGAAGGTCATTGCTACTATTATGTGAACATAGTAGAGCTATATCTCCCTCTTTCCTTCTTTTCTAGGCTAGTGAAAATATTTCATTAAAAAACATTAATTTTTCTGAAACCCAACACTGTGTAAATATTAGTCATTAGAGGTGTTTGCCAGTCTACTTGGCCCCAAAGTGAGAGGTTTTGTCTTTTACTATGTCACTGACTTGAGATGCATACAGATCCCCCTCATATGTAGGTGAGTAGCAATTTCTTTACAAATTCCCACCTCATGGATTTAGCTAAGTCAGGATCTTGTGGTGTCAGGAACATTTCTGAGACATCTACCCAGAGAGTTCATTGTAGTGTGCTGTTTATTTCATCCATCCTCAGAAAGGCAGCAGCATTGTGTACTGCCAGGAATTTACTCTCCTAGGAAGTCAGCATTTTTTTTTTTTTTTTTTTTTTTTGCGGTACATGGGCGTCTCACTGTTGTGGCCTCTCCCGTTGTGGAGCACAGGCTCCGGACACGCAGGCTCAGTGGCCATGGCTCACGGGCCCAGCTGCTCCGCGGCATGTGGGATCTTCCCAGACTGGGGCACGAACCCGCGTCCCCTGCATCGGCAGGCGGACTGTCAACCACTGCGCCACCAGGGAAGCCCGAAAGTCAGCATTTTTGAAATATTGGTATAATAATTAAAAAAGGAAAAATACTTTCCTCTACATAGCAAAACACCATTCTTTCTTATTTGGGGGCAGTGACGAGGTGGTTCTGAAGCATTTAGAATTGTACACTTAGTAGACTATTGATTAAATGGATTTGAAACAAATGAAGGAGACATTAATATGGTTCTAGTATTCTCATAAATATATCCATTTGCACAAGGTAAAATGAACACAGAATAAAAGGAAAAACTCAAGGAACTAAAATTATAGTTATTTCATGTATAATACCATGACTTGTAATAATATCTCCTGTGTAATAATATCATTTCCTATGGTAGACAAATATGTTATCTATTGACTTTTTACCTGTCCATGCTGGGAAATATTTTAGACTATTTATTTTTTTTCCTCAGGTAAGCTTACATTAACAGAAATATTTATTGACATTGTACATGCCAGGAAACTAGAATCAAAGAAATTAAATAATGTTGTCCAAGTCATACAGCTTGAGGAGTATATGACTCCAAAGTAAAGTCTGTCCCAACAGGTTCTACTTGTATTGTAAAATCATTCATTTTGTGATTAAACTATAATATGTAATAAGAACTTCTGTGCCCTTATAGCAATTCTAGAATAAAATGGAAAGTAATTCTAAAAAAATGAAAAAAATTTACATGTACCTAGTGAATATTATTCACTGAATAAGTATTGCTTATTCATAAGCTGAAATATTATGTATTGGTATAATGTAGAGCACACTGTATAGTATATAACAGAATATAAATATGTACAAAAATACTTTCACTGATGAAAGAAAGAAACTGGATATTGCTAGATACTAGGGAAAACTCAAGTGTTAGGAAATCAATGAGCAGGATAAAGCTTTCTGTGTGGGTGGGATCAGGCAATGCAGTGGTATCATACAGACCTATAGAAGTATGTGTCCTGACACACATACATGCACACATAACACGTATCAAATGAGTCTGTCTTGTGTTTGTATCTACTTCTGAAACTTATCTCGAATCAATGTCATGAGGGTTTTTTCTGCATTATTGCTTGCAGCAATTCTTCCATCCAGTGCGTCAATGGTTCTATTTATGGGAACCTCATTACCTCAGAACGGTGAACCAGTCTGTGCTCGATATTCTGATTCTTTCTAATATGCCTACCCGAACTAATGTGTTTTAGTTTGGGTTCCCCCAGAAGCAGATGCTGAGACAAGACTTTGAGTGCAAGTTATTTATTTGGAAGGTGATCCAAAGAATCAGTAGGAGAGGGGGGAAATGAGGCAGAGAGGGAAAGCAGCTGATAAAAGTGCAATTTGGGCAACTAGAGCTTAATCCTGGCAGGGAATTGTAGGAGCTGGTGTACTTCCCTTGTCTCAGTGTTATTACCCACAGGGCAAGTCAGTCATCCACCCTCTCTGGCCCGTCTTTGGTGGAGGGCTCATCCTTCCTCCCTGGGAGATAGATAAAGCCCTCAGATAATCTTATGTGATGCCGGAAGCTGGGATTTGGCAAGACATGTCTGGAAATGGCAAAAGCCTCAGGTATACGGTGGGTTACTGACATCTGTTGCTGCAGTGTGCCTGCCTTATCTGTTGGAGCTAGTCTTTTGAAGCCATCACGTTCTTTTTCATCATTGCATTTGAGGCCTGTTGGGCTGGACCACACTCTGAAGACCAGGGTCTGGGCTGTATCCATTTGTCAGGACTCATCTCCCCCTTGAAACGCCAGTGTGCGATTACTTCCTCTAAGAGAAGTCCAGTGTTTCTTACCTCAGTAAGCTTTCACAGCAGGGGCTCTGTTCAGGAACTGGAGTTCAACTCTGTCTTCTGGCCCCATAAATAATAGGTACCAGAAAACTCTACTTGTTGTAAGTAGGCATTGTTCCTTCCCATCCATGCATTATCAAGGGCAGTACAAATCAAAAGCCTAGGATGTGGCCTGAAACCAAGGTTGTCCCTGTAACTCCCCTCCTGGCACCAAAATCTGCATTAGTTGGGGTTCTCCAGAGAAAGGGAACCGATTATATATATACATAAAGATATTTATTATACGGTATTGGCTCTCAGCAGGGTGGACGATGCCCATCCACACCGGGAAGGGCCATCTGCTTTACTCAGTCCACCAATGCAGATGCCACTCTCTTGCAGAAACACCCTCACAGGCACACCAGAAATAATGCTTAATCAGATATCTGGGCATCCAGTGGCCCAGTCCAGTTGACACGTAAAATGAACCATCACAAGTCCACACTTTTATTCCATCCTTACTCCTCCTTGGCTTTCTTAGCTGAATTGAACTCTTTTGACCATTTTTGGGTTGAACTATAGAAGCTTACCTTCCTGAAGTTTGGGAAGTATAGAGTCTGATATTCCTTTCGTTCCCATTAACTGCTTTTGTCTATGAATGTGGACAGTAAGTCACACTGACTTTTGGCCAAAGTGTAAAGATTACTACTGCCCTCTTGCACATGTGAAAAAATCAGATATGGTAAACGTTTCCAACATAAATGACCTCAAATATTACTTTATCCCACATCTGTTACTATTTTCGGCTGAAAAAGTCCACCTACCTCCAGTTTTCTTTCCACCAGTGGCAGTCTTTGCAATCTGTATCTGACTTGTAGAAATTGCTTTTTAACGGGGGAGTGTTCTGAAGCATGCTAACGTTTCTTTGTCTAAAATGTCCGGTTATGCCAGACTGCGTGCTTGCCCTGGTAAGGGTCAGGCTGGCACGTTATAGCTCAGCTAGATTACCTCGTGTGATATTCAGAGTGTGATTTACTTAATCAGCGTCATCATCCTCACTTAGGAGCTTGTTAGAAATGCAGAATGTGAGGCCCCACGCCAGCCTACCCAATCAGAACCTGTGGGAATGGGGTCCAGGAATCACGGCTGAACAATGCTCCCATGTGATGTCAGATACATCAAGCTCCAGTAGCACAGCTCTACAGCTTTGCCGCTCCAAGTGTGGTTCTGGGACCAGCAACAGCAGCATCATGAAAAAGGGGAGCTCATTAGAAATGTGGAATTTCAGGCACCACTCCAGGCCCACTGAGAGAATCTGCATTTCATCAAGAGTCCCAGGAAATTTGTATGCACATTAAAATTTGAATAGCCCTGTTCCACAGGATTTAGCTTGTGTTTTCAGTGTCCGTAAATAGTAAGATATGTCAAATTAATCAATACAGTTAGCATCAAAAATGGATCCTAATATATTTTAAATGGACGGTTATGTTAAGGAAATATTCCTAAATATCACTCACCCGAAAGGAGAACCAGTATTAACTGTGAAATCAAAGCTCTCATTGGAAAACCATGAACCAGGACATTAAGTATGTCTAATGTGAGTCCTACAAAAAGATAGCAGCTAGGGAAAGAAGGGTAGAGAAAGTCACCCTGCAGACCTACTTTCAACTTCATAACTTTTTTAAAAAAAAACAAGACACTGTAAGTCTACTTAGAATGATTGGAACACATCCTTGAGGAAATGGGGAAAAATGTCTCCTCTCAGTGCATGGCGCAGACATTTATTTTCTCCCAAACACTGCCAGCTCTGCTGGGCACATATTGTCATACGGGAAATGTGGCTCTGTCAAACACAAAGACAAAATAAAACAATTTTTTTGAGTGTTGAGTCCTTAGGGCAGAACTCTTATTTGAAATAACAAATGGACATGGAATTTGAATTGTTAAAGCCTGCACATGGACACGGATACCTGGGCATAGATTCATTCGTTTTGCACAGACGTCCCTGAGCCTCCCGCTTGGTGACGGCTGGCGTCCGTCACAGCAGCAGTGGGCAGGTGGCTGCAGGTACGGTGCTGGGCCGGAGGGAGCCAGAGTGCTTCGACCGGCGTCTCTGCTTGTACCTTGCCATTTGCTTCTTGCCAAGTCTGAGAAACGGCATCTCAGCATAAGAGGCTTAGCAATTTTATCACAAGGATTTTAACCGCTCTGAGCCTGTGAAATGGCCTTAACAACCGTGATTGTCTAAATCTCACTCTGATATGAAGCTCTTTGTCATCCTTTTGTTCCTGACACCTCATGCTCAAAGGGGCTCTACCAAATTCGCTCTCTACTGTACAACTTTTTTTCCACGAGAAAAAACCCCCCTAGGAACTGATGCATTCCTATTACTCTAGTTATTCTCAACAATTGAGAACAACTTTAATATCCAGTAAGAAGCTCCAGAATATGCCCTCGATATTCTTTCTTGATTTGATGCATTGATCAAGAAAGCCCAGAGGTAGTATTAATCATATGACAACATGAGGAGGGGCTGTGTCACCAAATCAGCCCTACTTGATACCACATCCCATATTCACACTCTTACTTACGCCAGCGGCAGTGGGTGTAAGCCCCGTGGCTTTGGGTTTTCACGCAGGAATTTGTATGTCCATTCAGTCAGAGTGTACTAAGCGCTGGGCACCTGTTCTGTCCTGCTGGGTGTATGGAGATGACTGACACCGAGTTCTGGGCCGCCAGGTGATCACAGCTGATGCAGCAGAGAGAGTGGGTCAGGCAAGGGTCTCATGGGGATTAGCTGAGAGGAGGACGAGGACATTTCTGCCAGAGGAGAAGCGCATGCAGTTACAGTAGTTGGAGTGCTGGTAGGGTCGGGGGAGGCCACTTTCAGGCAGCAAAGAGAGCTCCTCCTCATTTTTTTCTCAACAGAAACAAACTCTGTTAGACTGTGAGCACATTTTCCTGTGTCAAACATTTCCCCTCTGACTGTTTTTCCTCTGGCTATATGGGTGTTTGGATGTATATACGTTCATCTTCACGGGGATGAACAGAGAAGCCAAAGAAAAACATCAAATGGAGCAGGGGGAAAAGCTATGCCTGTTTTTTGTGGCAAGCTTGGACTTCTACAACATCTGAAAATATGTGCCTTTAAAACTTCGACTCATCATTTGGCATTCATCATGAGAGGCTCTGATCTTAGTGGTAGAATAGAGTTGGTTTTGCAAGTTGACCTCGAGCAAGCTATTTAAATAGTGTCAATTAAAATGGAGTTTATTCTGTAAATCACGGATGCCATGTCCTTTACTGTCATTGAAATCGGGAAGGTTGGATTTGCAAGTGCACACGTGTACATACCTTATCGTGTTTGGAAAGTGTGAAAAGAGCAAATATGTCTTCCAAATGCTAATTAGCTATAATAAAAATGAAAGATATTATATTTATTGGTATCAGATTACAATTATAAAATGATTTCATGGATAGGACTATAACTTTCAACAAATGGCTAGAGGAAAGGACCCAATTTTCCACTAACTTTTAGAAATGCTGAAATGGTGAGTAGGACTTTTTTATTCCCTTATTCTTTCCCCCCAGACTCTATAACAACATATTTAAATTACTTTTATAATGAAAGTTTTCACTATTTGAAATAAAAATCATAGTTTGAAATAAAAGTTTTATTGAACTTAAATTTCAACATTCTTAGTGTCTACTTAAATATTGATTTAGTTCAGTTAAAACATGATCATCAAAGAGGCCCTAGGCA
Source organism: Aethalodelphis obliquidens (assembly GCF_003676395.1). NCBI lineage: Eukaryota > Metazoa > Chordata > Mammalia > Artiodactyla > Delphinidae > Aethalodelphis > Aethalodelphis obliquidens. Next base: position 11,398,883 of record NW_020837964.1, on the reverse strand, counting down.
ATGCCAGTGAATGAATGTGTAAAACTTGGAAGGAGTGTAGAGAGAATTCAACCCTGTGACGAGCGAGGCATCACTCACAGCTTCCTACCGTGGAAAGTGCCCCAGGTTGAAATCAGGCTTTAATGTCTTCTCCCCCAATCAGTACTAACACTTCATAGGCCCTTTTTACTTAGGGCCACAGTTACTCCCCTTTCCCAAAGTGATAACATGATGAATAAATTTCTGCTGATTTGATAAAACAATTAGGCAAATCAGTGTGACCAGAGCCAACATTTTTCTTTTTCAAAGATAGTTGTATGTTTAAAATGGTCTCCTTCTGATGACAACACGTGTAGCCCCTGGAGGAATGTCCGTGATGACAATAAACGGAAGCCAGTAGGAAAGCGGTAAGGTTGGGCTTTAGGGAGATCATGACCTTCTGAAATTGCTCAAATCAGATCCTTAGAGGACATCAGACGACTTGACATTATTAATTTTTTTCCACTTTCACTATTCCTTTTTCAGGCTGAAGGTTATGAAAGTAGAGTGTGATAAATTATTTCATTTAAAGAGAAATGGTATTTTGAAAGTATCCTCAGTAAAAATAAATGTACACAGAGAACCTTTTGGCAGTTCTATCTTGGTCGCAGAAACTAGGGACAGGCACCAGTAACACTGTGGCCCCCTGAAAAGATCTCTGGTTTTGATTAACATGAACAGTGGTTAAGATAAAAGCATCTTGATCATAAATAAGGAAAAATTTCAACATCAACTAAAAGTAAGATATATTTTAAGAGACTCCATGACATGGAACTCATTGATAAATTTTACTTCCTTAAACTAACTTCTTAGGCATTTCTATATCTAAAAGAGCAAAAGGAATGACTTCACATTCCTTCAAACCCACATCATAGCTAGCCGTTTCATTCAACAAAAAATAGCACGTAACTGATTTCAATAAGAGCTGTCATGGCTGCCCACCAGCCAGACACCGCCAGTAATGACAGACTTACGGTCAGACAATGTTGTGCTTACACACAAGGGAGGAGGTGGATCATATCTGAGTTTCCTAATTTTTATCTGAGAGTTGGAGAATGGGACAGGGCTAAAGCTGTAATGGTGGAAGGAGCAGGCATTCATGCTAGCCCAGGAGGTGGACACCATACTTTTGTGGTGCTATCGTTATTTTAGTTTGGGTATGCCTTCAGGCAGGATGGCAGAGTGGTCTTACTTTTGTCTCACTCCATCACAGTCACAGAGTAACCTCGCGTGATGTTGGTGTCTTGTGATGTTGTTTATGTTCAGTTGTAAAACGCCGGCCTGGCCCCCAGCTGACAGCAGCCAGGGCTGCTTTTATCTTTCTCGCTGTCCTTCACCTCATGCATACCGTGTATCAGTCAGCACTGCTGGGCCTGCACACTAATCACTCACTCTTCAAAGCTATCCTGTGAGACAGGAGGTATCATTCTTCCCAATTTACACATAAAACATCGACATCGCTCAGAAGTCCTATAGCTTCCCCGTGGACACTCGGGGAAGAACTGAAGCTATTTATTGTAAAAGCATGATGAGGTCAGTAAGTAAACACACAAGAAACAATGAGAAGTTTCAAAGGAAGCAGAGCCACAAGGGGTTGAGGGGAACCAGGAAGATTTGAGGAACTGGGGCCTTTGGGATGTCATTTAAGTAGTGGTAGAAATTCAAAGAGAGTTTTCCTGGGTGGGTGGGGCCTGGGAGTCATTCCAGGTCCCCTGGGAGCAAAGGCCAAGAGGAGAAGAGACGGGAGAGTACAGAGAGCAGCCTGGCTGGAGCGACAGCGCATGGGGAGAGAGTATGTGAGAGTCAGGAGTGAAGGATTAGGCATGCAAGACTAGGGAGGGTTCGAACAGGAGGCTTGAGAAGGGCGTGCTGCATTGGTCACTGAATGTTGGTCACTGGGACTAAAGAGTATTCCAAGAGGTGGGGTGTGTATGTGTGTGTGTGAGCACGTGTGTGTGTGTATTGGGAATGAACGTTTACCAAACTTTGAGCATCAAATATTCATTCATTTATTCAGCAGATACTTATTTAGTGTTGTGCCTTAGGCAGTGAGATACTTGCAGGTGAATCGATCATGGATGAGACACTTTCCTTTTTGCAGACGTTGTCACAGTCACACACGCAAACAGGACTTTATACTCCAGCTTCTGTTTTAGTAACTGAGTGAATGGGGACCCAGGGGCCTACAGGAGAAGAAACAGTGCACCCTGTGTGGGCATGAGGGAAGGATGTATGCAGTAGGTGATATCTGAACTAGGAGTCCAAAGGCAGGGAGCAGTTTCTAGGCAGACGATCCGTGGATGATGTTGGTGGGGGATGGTGGAAAATGAAGAATGAGAATGGAAAGAGGTTGCTAGATATGATGGTCAGAAGAATGTGGGTGATCACAGAGCTGTTCGTGTCAGGAGAATTGTGGGGAAGGAGATTAAATCGTAAAGGGTTAAATATTAACTGAAGTGGGATCAGTGGGGGCAGTAGCTGTTTACTCCCCGCTTTCCAAGGAGAGTTGGGCTGTGCGTGCAATAGAAGGAAAGAAGCTTTGGAACGTGCATACAGTGGCAACATCAGATAGGGCGTGGGTAGGTTTGTTTTCATTATTATGCATTTCTAGGAATAGAACCTATAGCAACTGTTACATACCTAAGAGTAGCAGTAAATAACCAAAAATGATAAGGCCTGAACCCTAAAATACTAGTGTTATCGTCAAGTCATAAATCCTGTCATTTCATGAATAAAATTTCATGGTTATAATCACAGCATTATAAATGAATGAATGAATAAATAAACGAATGAATAAATAAACAAATGGATAAAAATGAATATATGAATGCAGAGGGAGAGAGAGAGAGAGAGGGAGAGAGGGAGATCTTATGCTACAGCAAACCTTAGACTCCTGTAGTACAAAGGTTCTCAAGCTTTGTGTAGCCTGCATCAGAATCATCCAGCGGGCTCACTAACTGGCATGCAATACTGCATACCGGGCATCTACTTCTCCTTAGTACCCACTCTCCCAGCCATAGACACTCAGGTTGCTTTCAACTCTCAGCCACCACGCTGCAAAGAGCGTCGTCTGCACGCCCCTTTATGCACTTACGCGACGATGACTTTTGGCTATATTACTAGAAACTGAGTCACTAGGTAACAGGATACACATGGATCAGTGACTGATCAGTGATTGAATTATATAATGCAAGCATGATCTCAAGAGGAGCTGTATCAGTCTACACTCCCGCCAGCGACACATGAAGGGCCCCATATCCCCACATTCCTGCCAACACACGCTATTATGCAGCTTTCCGAATTATGCCAGCCTTTTAAGCACAGAGTATTATCTTATTTCTTACTGTCTTTTTCAATAACAATATTGAGCATCTGTTTGTACAGTGTATTTGTTTTTCCTCAACTTGCTAACTGTGTGATCGTGGATGTCACTTCACCTTTCTAAGTTTCAGTTCTCTCATCTGTAAAATGAGAAACAGGTACATCTCTCTGTCACAGGAAGGTCGTGGAATGAGAAATGCATGGAAGGTGATTCGTACTTGGTCTGCAGAGTAGTAAGCTGCCCCAAGGAGTTTTCTGTATTTGTTTTTCTTGAATTTAATTTTTAAAATGACTTATCAAAAGGCAGAGTTATGGGCTTCCCTGGTGGCACAGTGGTTGAGAGTCTGCCTGCGGATGCAGGGGACACGGGTTCGTGCCCCGGTCCGGGAAGATCCCACATGCCGTGGAGCGGCTGGGCCCGTGAGCCATGGCCACTGAGCCTGCGCGTCCGGAGCCTGTGCTCCGCAACGGGAGAGGCCACAACAGTGAGAGGCCTGCGTACCGCAAAAAGAAAAAAAAAAAAAAAAGGCAGAGTTATAAAGAGTTTAGGAAATTGGGTTTTTATAAAATTGCCAATAATCGAAATTCAGTTAGGGGCTATTCTTTTGAGGTCACTGGAACCCATGGTAAGAGAGCAAGAGAAACTGCAGTGGATAATGTTCAGGAAATTGATAATGTCCAGGACGAGGGGATTTGGGAAAAGGAAAGAGACTAACAGTAGATGAAAAAAGAATAATGTATTTTGCTTTTTCCTTTTTTGTTTACATTTCTATGTATAAGTATTATATCATTACAAATTACCAAATGGAGGAAGTTAAAAAAGAAATCTGTAAGTTTATCCCTTAACAAACTGCTATTAAAACTTTAATGTATCATCTTTATTCTTTTCGTATTTTGCTTAACTTTGAATTAACTTATAATTATGCTGCTCACACAGTCATGTTTCATCCTTAAGTAAAGAAGAGAGCATGCTAATTTTTCAATAGTCTGCAAAAATCACCATTTTAATTGCTTCATAATAGTCCCTCAAGTGCGTGTGCCAGGGTAATTATATTTTAGTGCTCTGGACTTGAAAGTAATTCAGCATCTTCAAAAATGTGTAGTATAAATTACACATTATTTTAATCCAATGGATTTAAACATGCTAACACATCTTATATAAGTCAGTGTGTTTAATAATGCCTCGTATTTGCACAGCCCCATAGAGAGCAAACACTTTTAGTAATATTACTTTCAAGCAGAGCTGTGATCTGGGCGTTCCGGGTATTACTACTGTGTTAGAGATGAAGGAATCATCCAAGGCTGTGTGTTTAAGAGTATGCTTTAAGGGGCTTCCCTGGTGGCGCAGTGGTTGAGAGTCTGCCTGCCGATGCAGGGGACACGGGTTTGTGCCCCGATCTGGGAAGATCCCACATGCCGCGGAGCGGCTGGGCCCGTGAGCCATGGCCGCTGAGCCTGCGCGTCCGGAGCCTGTGCTCCACAACGGGAGAGGCTACAGCAGTGAGGGGCACGTGTACCGCAAAAAAAAAAAAAAAAAAAAAAGAGTATGCTTTAAGGACTTCCTTCGTGGCTCAGTGGTTAAGAATCCGCCTACCAATGCAGGGCACGTGGGTTCGAGCCCTTGTCCAGGAAGATCCCACATGCCGTGGAGCAGCTAAGCCCATGTGCCACAACTACTGAGCCTGTGCTCTAGAGCCCACGAGCCACAACTACTGAGCCTGCATGCCACAACTACTGAAGCCCACGAGCCTAGAACCCGTGCTCCGCAACAAGAGAAGCCACCGCAATGAGAAGCCCTCACACCGCAATGAAGAGTAGCCCCTGCTCGCCGCTACTAGAGAAAGCCCACACGCAGCAGCAGACTCAGCGCAGCCAAAAATGAATAAATAAAATAAATAAATTTAAAATATATATATATTCTTTAGATCTGACCTTTGGAAGAACCCGTACAGGATTCCCTTCTCCAGTGCACTTCCTTAAAACAACATCATTCTACTTCTGAAGCAAAACAGCTTGGAGTAAGGTTAACTAAGGGGCTGAGTTAGCCTCTCTCAGTGTAGGTGGGTGTCTGGCAAGACTGATTAATCATTCTTACATTGCTCAGTATGTGGTGTCTACATATAAGGCCCTGTCAAGATTTTTGTAAGCATTAAATGCAGATGTGAGATCACTTAGCACAGGGAATAGACATGTTAGAAATTTAAGATTGAATATAAGAATTGCAGAGTACTTTATGTAAACACTCATGTTTTGAGTACTTCAGAACTTATGACAATGCTATTGTGGTAAAAACTTTATCATAAATGTATGATAAAACCATGTGTTTCAAATAAGGAAATAGTTTCATTTCTTAAATTCTGAATAGAAAATGACACAGAGTTAGTAGATTGCCCGAATGCAATTGTTAATGAGCTTCTCATCAACAGATTTGTGGTTTCTCAGTGTCACTCTCTATGAGCACTTTACCCCTCACTCCAAGAGGTAACATTAGGTCACATTATTCTAGAGACCACCATAAAACCACACTAGTGTAGTGATTACTTCTTCCCTGCGGTCAATTGCTGAGCAAAATAAAATGGAGAATGGCACCTTTCAATATCTCAGTGTCTAAATAAATTATTTTGGAAACATGATGTATAACATGTAAATGGTCCCGAGATTACACCTTTTTATGTAACTGAAGAGTATAATACAGAAACTAATAATTTTATCAAATGTAATCAATCTTGATTACTAAATAAATCAGTTTTTTTGTGGTGCACTGAGAGCTTTTAAGTTGACTAGATACATTAAAATAACTTTATTGCCTGTCAATAGGCAACTTTCAAAATATATACTTATGATAAGTAGAAGAATATTATAAAAGGAAGTATTAGCTTGTAGATATACTAAGCTTCCTACACTAATTCATTTAATCTTCACAAAAATCACTGCCCGCATGTACTCCATACACACAAGTTAAAGAAAAGCAAGATGAACACCTTTGTTCACATTCCCCAACCACCAAATTATGGCTAATCCTGCCCCATCCATCTACCCTGTGTATTACCCCCATTGCATTATTTCAAAGCAAACACGAACATCCTAGCCTTTCATCCTTAACTATTTTAGTGTGCATCTCTGAAAGGCAAAAGCCTCTGTTTTTGTTTTCTTTTTTTAAGGAAAAAAACACCTAAGAAAATTAACAATAATTCATTTACATTATCAAACATCTAGTTGGTCTTCAGGTTTCCAGCAGTTAACTGGAAGAATGCATTTTATATTCCCAGTATACAAATAAAGACGATAACTTTTCTAAGACCTGAATCTAGTAAGAAATAAAGTTCGTATCAAGGACTTTTGTTGCCAGAGCCTGTTCTCTGCACGTGTACTCTGTACGGTACTGGCACTCAATCCAGTTGAGTCCCTGAGGAGTTGCTGGAGGAGTCCATGTTCAGAGCAGATGCTTATTCCTCTTCTTATAGAATCATGATTTTCATACCTGAGCTGAGAACAAAGACAGAATAGGTCACTGCGTCTGTCATTTCTTTATTCCTAAGTGTCACATTTGTGGTCTAAGAATTCGTGACTGGTCTGGAAGAATTCAAGGAAAATTTGAATGTATAGAAAAGTAGAGTCTACACTACATGTCATGTTAAGATAAATATTAAATAATATTTAAACTGTAAAGTAATAAGCCCCAATACTGTGTCATTGGAATTCTAGGAGGGGTTGCCCTCAGATTCATTGATTTTAGTTTCTTTATCTATAGAGAGCAAGGAGGCATTTTATCTGGTTCCTTAAGGAAATACTTATGGTTATTCTGTATATTAAAAATAACGTAGTATCTTAAAATTCAAATAAGTAGAATTTTAAAACCTATAGAGTATCATTAAAATCATATGCAATATGTTTTATAAATAGACTTCAAGGATGCATACAGATATCTATAAAAGTTATCTGGTTTAAATTTATTACATCCTTTTGAAATATTCTTCAAATGTTCATCAACTAATCTCCGTTGCACTGAAACAGAAATAATATGGGCATTTAGGGACCTCTTATTGCTCCGTAGTGCTATGATTACCCTGACTGAAGTATAATTTCCAAAATTTATATTCAAAGGTACATGAGTTTAAAAAGAAGTAAGACTTTGCATTTAAGAAATGAAAACTATTTTTGTTTAAGTAACTTTTCTGGGAGGTATTTTCTTGATAATTTTTGTCTTGATGTTAAAAATATTGTCAATTACGTTCAAATAAGTATTTATTTGAACACTTTATTTCCTAAATGGGATTGTCACTTTGATCAGAGGACATTTAGAGGAGTTGCTATTTCTCTTTTGAAATAGCACCTTCAAAAGAGTTGCTATGGGCTGGGAGACTCAGATATTAAACCCAAATAATGCTATTCAGTCAGACTAGTTAGATGTCAGGGACAGTATGCCATCTGCAAGGACCTGGTCGCTACACCACACAGCAACCACAACTGCACTTCATCGAAGCTTATTATGAGCCAAGCAGATATTAATTGCTTTATTTTACTTAATTCATACTTCAAACTTTGAAAGTAATTATTTCTATTTTCAATTTATAGATGAAGAAACTGAGGTTTAGGAATATATCTCATGGAAGTTTCTCCAGCTATTAAGTGATAGATACCTATCTATTAAGAGCCACAGTAGGCTTGTTTCACCAGGGCACACACTAAGGTCTCCAGATCAAAGGTTTAGATGGACATCTTTAATCTTCCTCTATGAAGAGGGGGTGAAGACATTATTAATGTTTCAGTTGTTGGAATAATGATCATTGAGGCTTTAAAAACTTGTCTACAAAGATTAAAGAGATATTTGTATGAACAAGAAATAAATGAATTTTTGTCATCTTTGTCGAGTAGAGGAAATATTTTCTAAATCTCAGACACCCTAGCATTAAAAATGGAGCACATGCATTAAGGCATTTAATTTTTCTGTAATCTTTGTTCCATTTATCTGTGTCGAGGTACCCATGGGTATGTGAGCCACTTACTGGTTTGTTTTCCTGTTTTGCTACATCTGGCAGAGTTTCAAAAGGCAATGCAAATAAGCAGGTGTTATTATTTATTGAAATAAAACACTTTTGCTCCAGTCCCTCTAACCCAGTATCTGCTGCATGCATTTATTCACGTATTTTATTTATTCACTTATTTATTTACTTATTCAGTAAGTAATTTTATTATTCAGTAAGTAATAATTTATTCACTTATTCAGTTTGTCTCTTTGATGAAGAATGGGATAGGAAAGTCTGCAGGTTTTTGCTCCCTGATTACATTATTGCCAAATAAAGTAGTCTCTCTCTTGACTTTCTGTGTAATGAAACTTTAATTGTGACCAAATTATACAGAATCTGAAGGTCAAACTACCCAAAATAATACTGCATTGTAGTGTCATCTATGTGTTCTAAAAATATTTGGTTAAATATCAAGTTGGCACCGACTTTAAAAAGAATACTTTAGAGGCCATTAATCTTTGTACCTGCTAAGACTCAGCGTTAACAGTTAGGCATGTCTTAGAGGTTACATAGCTTCTCGGAGTGACAAACTTCTATGAACGTTCAGGTTATGATCTAAGTGAAGGCACAGTGTTCACCAGTTAAATAAGTACATAGTATTTAATTTACATTGCAATTCACATTAGAATGTACATTAATGCACATATAATGTACAGTAATAATATAATGTATTTAATATGTATTAAATTAGGAAAGGCTTCAGAGGCCAAAATGAGAGCCATTGACTCTAAAACTATAAGGAACAGTGAGGGCTGATTAAACATTTCAGTTTTTCAAATTAAGTATAATAAATGGATATTTTATTTTATTTTGTTGGAAAGATTGGTTTTTTAGGATCTTTCTAAAGCATATTTAAGTTTCTGTTTGGGAAATCTATTAGCAATTCATTAGGTAAATAAATGCCACTTTGAAGCACTCTGAAGAGTAATCAATATATTAGAAAGACTATAAAAACATTAATAGAATATAGAGATAAGTGAGGAATATTTTACTTTAAATTTTAGAATATCTCTAACAGAAAACTCAGCAGTTTTATCACTGAACAATAGTTATTTTAATGGTAATGGTCATAGGAATGCTGTTATTCTCTGTAATATTAATGGTAAAAGGAAAGTTGCTAATGGAGCTCATTATGATATAATGCATGATAAATTATATGATATCTAAAATCCGAAGTTGAAAGGTACTTCTCATGGTGTTCTTAATGATCTATATAAAAAAGTAAAAGAGTGAAAAATACAATTTTAATGAGGTATTCTTCAAAGTCTTTTTTTTTTTTGCTCTTAGATAAATACATGCAAATTTAAATCTTGATTGTCTTCACTGAGCTACTTTTTTTTTTTTTTTTTTTTGGCGGTACGCGGGCCTCTCACTGTTGTGGTCTCTCCCGTTGCGGCGCACAGGCTCCGGACGTGCAGGCTCAGCGGCCATGGCTCATGGGCCCAGCCGCTCCGCGGCACGTGGGATCTTCCCGGACCGGGGCACGAACCCGCGTCCCCTGCATCGGCAGGCGGACTGTCAACCACTGCGCCACCAGGGAAGCCCCCTGAACTACCTGTTAAAGCATTAAGGACGTATTTCTTTTCCATAGTTCCCAAGATTATTTTCATTTATTTTTATATTGAAGTACAACACACATCCAGAAAAAGGTGAAAGGCGTATATGTGTACAGCTCATGGAATGATCGAAAAGTGAACATACTTGTCTAAATATTACCTAGGCCAAGAATATTACAGGATCTCAGAACCTCCTTTCATCCTTTTTCTGATCACTACTGCCTCCCTCTTCTCCCAAAGTTTTCACTATCATGACTACTAATGCCAGCTTTGAATTATGTACAGAAGGAACCATGCAATATGAATGTTTTTTACTCCTGGCTTCTTGGGTTAACATTATACTTGTTAAACGTATCCATGTTGTGGTGTATAGGTATAGTTGATTAATTTTCTTTGCTTTACAACCTTTCATTATATGACTGCGTCTGAATTTGTTTACCCATTCTACAAATTGACATGTGAGTTGTACTTTGGGACTCTTCTGAATAATACTTCAGGAACATGCAGGTCTTTTGTTACACAGCATCTGCTTTTCCGTAGGGTGCCTTCTTCAGAGTGGAATTGCTGGTTCATCAAATGAGTATATGTTGAACTTTAGTGGAATATGTGAAAGGCTTCTTATGGCGATTGTGCTAATTTATACTCTCAACAGTAGTGTATGAAAATTCCATTTGCTTGACATTCTTGACAACACTTGATATTGTCAGTTTTATTTTATTTTAGCTTTTTAATGTTTCCCTCAATTGTGGCCAACCTGTTTGATGTGCACAACTCACACTGGTTTTAATTTGCAATGCTTCTATGACTAATGAGTTTAGACACCATTTTTTTTAGATTTGTTAGTCATTTAGGTATTGCTTTTATTCCTCTTTTTTATTGCTCTGTAGTCCTCCACATGTTCTGGTTACTAATATACTGGAAAATAGGTTCTCCTGTTCTGTGGCTTCTCTTTCCACTGTTTTAACATCTTCAAATGAATAGACATTCTTAAATTTAATAGATTCGGATTTGTCACTCTTTCCTCTTATGGTTCGTGCCTTTTGAGTCATGTCTGAGGAGTCTTTGCCCTCCTTAAAGTTGTGAACATGGTCAGCTGTGCTATCTTCTAGTAGCTTTATTGTTTTGCTTTTCACATATAGACCTACAATCCTACTGGAATTCTCTTCTGCGTGTGATTTAAAGTAGTAATCAGCCAACTTTCCATTAAATTTTTTTTCTTCTTTTTTCCAAAGTAGATATTCAATTGGTCTAGTGCCAGGCATTTAAAAGAAGTTGTTGTTTCTTTTTTTTAATGGCTCTGCATTCCAAACATTGTTAAAATTCACTGTCCATATATATTGAGTCTGTTTGTGGATTCTCTGTTCTGTTCCATCGGTCTGTTTGAGTAACTCTCTGCCAATATGACACACACTCTCTCTCTCTCTCTTTTTTCACATCTTAAGACTTCATATTCAGTAAAGAAAATCCCCTGACTTTGTTTTTCTTCAAGAATATCTTGGTGATTCCTGTCCCTTTGTTTTTCCACTAACAATGTATGAGAGTTCTTGTTGTTTCACATCCTCGCCGGTATTTAGTATCGTCAGGGTCCTGGATATTGGCCACTTTAATAGGTGTGCAAGTTCAGTTCATATTTATATAGAGAGTTTTACCCAGCAGATTTGCCTAAACTCACTCTACAGAGTAAAGAAAAATTTCTACATACACAATCATGCAGCCTATGAATAATAGCAGTTTTATTTTTTCCTTTCTAATCCTTATTACCTGTTAAACACTTTTGTTACCTTGTTGTACTAGTTAGAATATTGTACTAATGTTGAATTGACGGGTCTGTAGACAACATACTTGTCTGGGTCCCAAACTCAAAACAGCTCTCAGAATTTCATACTACATGCAATGCTTACTGTAAGAATTTTGTAGATATCCTTTACAGAGTTAGAAATTCCCTACTTGGCTAAAAGTTTCAATCTTGTTTAGATGTTGAGTTTAATCAAATACTCTTTCTGCGTCTATCTAGAAGACCATATTTTCTTCAGTTTGATTAATTATATTGAAGAGTTTTTAAATATTAAGCAATCCTTATATTCCTGGAATAAGCTTTATTGCATTATGACCTATTAGACTTTTTCCTTATTTTTATATTCTAGAATAATTTTGCAACTATCTTTTAAGGATTGTTGGATCTATGTTTTAATGAGACTGGCTTTTATTTTCCTCCTTACAAGTTCTTTGTCAGATTTTGATATCAAGGTTATGCTGGGCTCACAAAACAAGCTGGGAAGCATTCTGTTTTTCTACTTTTTGAAGGTGTTTATATGATACCCGCATTATTGTATCCTTAAATGTTTAGAATAATTCACTAGGGAAAACAGAGGGCCTGCAATTTTCTGGGTGGGAATGTTTTTTAATTATACATTTAATTTCGCCTATATATAGGCAACTCAGATTTTCCTGTTTCTCATCTGTTTTGGTAAATTGCAGTTTAGAATTTGTCCCCTTCACTTAATTTTCAAAATTATTGGCCTAGAATTATTCCAAATATCCTCTTATTATCATTCTAATGTGTGTAAGATCATGGTAAGATGCTCTTTTGCATTCCTGATACTGGTTGTGTCACTTTTCTTTTCCTTGATCAGTCTAACTAGAGTTTCTTTCATTTAAATGTCCCTCAAAGCCTTAAGACAAATACCATATGATATCACCTATATGTGGAATCTAAAATGTGGCACAAATGAACCTATATACAAAACAAACAGACTCGTAGACATAGAGGACAGACCTGTGGTTGTCAGCGGGGAGGGGGAAAGGGAGAGGGATGGACTGGGAGTTCAGGGCTGGTAGATGCAAACTCTTACATTTAGACTGGATAGACAACAAGGTCCTAATGTGTAGCACAGGGAACTATACTCAATATCCTGTGGTAAACCGTAATGGAAAAGAATACTAAAGAAAGAATGTGTATATGTGTATAACTGAGTCACTTTGCTGTACAGCAGAGATTGGCACAATGTTGTAAATCAACTATACTTCAGTAAAGAAAGAAAGAAATGTCCTTCAAAGCATTATCTTTATTATCCACTTCCTGTTTCATCCTTGGTTTTAATTTACTGTATTTTTTCTGATGTCTTCATTCATCCTCGGCTCATTAATCTTCTCCTTTCTTCTTTTGATATCTATGTGCTCAATAGCAGTGACTTCTCTTCCGTTTGTGATATTGATAATTTGGGTCTTCTCTCTCTTTTTTTCTTGGGCAGCATGACTAGAGATTTATCAATTTTAGGAAACTTTTCAAAGAACCAGCTTTTGGTTTTGTCTAATGCATTCCTGTTTTCAATTCCAATAATTTGTGGTATACATTTTTATTACTTCTTTTCCTCTGCTTATTTTAGACTTAACTTGCTCTACATTCTTCAGTTTTCTAAGATGGAAACTTATTTATTTCAATCTTTATTTTTTCTAATATATGTATTTAATGCTAAAAATACTGCTGTATCCCACAAATGTTGATAAATTGTACTTTCATTTTCATTTAGATAAGTTTTTAAACATTTCACTTGGGGTTTCTGCTTTAACTCTTGGGTTATTTTCAAACATTTTGTGACTTTCTAGCTATCTTTCTGTTACTGATGAAAAGTTTAATTCTAGTGTGATTTGAGAGCATACGTTGTATGATTTGTATTCTTTTACGTTTGTGAGGGCATATTTTAGGGCCCATAATGCAGCCTATCTTGGTGAATGCTTCATGAACTTGAGAAGACTGTTTCTGCTGTTGTTGGGTGGAATATTCTAAAATGTCAATTCGATCCAGTTGATTAATAGTGATATAGGTCTTCTACATTCTCACTGTTTTTCTGACTCCTTGATGTATCAATTACTCCAACTATAATAATAGATTTATCTATTTCTCCTTACAGTTCTATCAGTATTTGCCTCTTGTATTTGGACTCTGCTGTTAAGTCCATATGCATAGAGGATTGTTAAACCATCTTGGAAGATTGATCATTTTGTCAATAGGCAATGTGCCTACTTATCTATGATAATCTTCCTTTTTCTGGAGGCTGCTTTGTCTGAAATTAATATAGCTATTCTAGGTTTATTTAGATGTAGCGTTAGTGTGAAAAGTGAAATATAAAATGAAAACCAAACTTGAAAATTCCCTGAGCAGACCAAACCATTGAAGCCACATAAGCAAAACTAAATCTAGCCTATTTCATGCACAGGAGCAAAACTTAACTTAGTTTACTTCTTGTAAATGCCTCTGATAATCATAAAAGAAACTTAGGTCGTTTTCCTAAACACGGTATTAAATAATCACTTTTGATCAATCCCCTGCCGTCTGGAAACCCCCATTGTAATAACCAATCATACTTCCTCATTTTCACTTTATAAGCCATTCTGTAATGTTGTGCCTCTGAGCTTCACATTAGTTTTGGGGTTGAACGCTCCCAGTTCTAAAACTGTTCTTTCTTCTTTTTTTTTTTAATATTTATTTATTCATTTATTTGGTTGCACCAGGTCTTAGTTGTGGCAGGCAGGCTCCTTAGTTGCAGCTCCCGGGCTCCTTAGTTGCGGCATGTGAACTTTTAGCTGTGGCGTGCATGTGGGATCTAGTTCCCTGACCAGGGATTGAACCCGGGCCTGCTGCACTGGGAGCGTGGAGTCTTATCCACTGCACCACCAGGGAAGTCCCTAAAACTGTTCTTAATATGCACAATAAACTCTTACTGATTACTATTTTATTGATCCGGTGGTTTTAATTTTACTATTTCTGGATTTTTGACACTAACATAGTGTATCTTTCCCCATCTCTTTTAATCTATTTTTAGTCTTTTATTTAAAATGAATTTCTTGTAGATAACAAATAGTTGGGTCTGGTCATCCTTTATACTCCTTTATACTCTGAAGGTCTCTGTGTTTTAAGTAGTAGTTTTTTAAGTAGTGTATTTAGATCCACTGTTAAAGTGCTTATTGATATATTTGGATTAATATCTATCACGTTTGTAGCTGTTTTCTGTTTGTTGTATTTGTCTTGTGTTTTTTTGTTCCTCTTTCTGTTGTTGCTGTTCCCCCTTTTTAATGCCTAATTTGAATGTAATTGAGCATTTTGTATGATTCTGCGTTCTCTCTTACTATTGTTTCTTTAAACAGTTATTTTGTAATTAAGAATAAGAAAAATAAATTATTTTATCTTACCTTCTTTTATTCCTTCTCAACTACTCTTCCTCTCTTTACGTAGATCCAAGTTTCTGACCTCTATCATTTTCCTTTGTCTGAAGAACTTCTTTTAAATATTTCTTGTAGAGCAGGTCTGCTAGCAGTGAATTCCATCAGTTTTTGTCTGAGAAAATCTTTATTTCTCATTTATTTTTGAAGGATAATTTCTCTGGCTATAGAATTCCAAGATTATTTTTACTTCTTTCAACACTTTAAACATTTCACTCCACTCTCTACTTGCTTATATGATTTCTGATGAGAATTCCAAATATAATTCTTATCCTTTTACTCTAAAGGTAAGGTATTTGTTTTCCTCTGGCTTCTTTCAAAATGTTCTCTTTATCTTTGCTTTTCTGCAGTTTGAATATGTATAACTAAGTATAGTTTTTATTTTGATTTCTAACCTGCTTCTTACTCTTTAAACTTCCTGGACCTTGTTTGGTGTCTGTCATTAATTTTCGAAATTCATTGGCCATTATGACTTCAAATATTTCTTCAGCTCCATTCTCTCTTTACTCACCTTCTTATGTTCCATTTTTGCACATGTTACAACTTTTGCAGTTATCCCATGGTTCTTGGGTATTCTCTTCCACTTTTTTTCTTTTTGCATTACAATTTGAGAAATTTGTATTTTCTTCAAGCTCACTGGTTCTTTCTTTGGCTACATTGAATGTATCAATGTACCCATCAGAGACATTGCTCATTTCTGTTACAGTGTTTTTGATTTCTAAACACTTTGGAATCTTTGGTTCTTTCTTAGATTTTCATCTCTCTGCTTACATTCCCCATATGTTCTTGCATGTTGTCCAGTTTTCCCATTAGAGTCCTTAGCATATTCATCATAGTTTTAAAAAATTTCTAGTCTGATAATTCAAACATCTGTGACATATGCGAGCCAAGTTCTGATGATTGTTTTGTCTACGCAGACACTTTTTTTCCTTGCCTGTTGTCATGCCTTGCAACTTTTTGTTTGGACATATAGGACATATTGTATCTAGTAGTGGTAACTGAGGTAAATAGGTCTTTCATGTGAGAATTTATATTAATCTGGCTAGAAATTGGGCTGTATTTAATGTTTTCTACAGGTGGTATAGGTGCCAGAGGCTTCCAATTCATCTAGTATCCTTGTTTTTGCCTCTCCTTTGACTTTGGCATCCTCTTCAGAGATGGTCTGTGTTTTGCATTTCTCTCAGTTGTTATCCAGTATTATTATACTGGAGTCCTGTTGGTATGGTGGTATGACGTGGGGGAATGAGATCATTCTACAATATTGCAATTAAATGTTAGTGTTTTAGCCTTTGTCTTGAATCTGTGACCTTCACTAGTGTTTCTGGAGGTCCTTCATAGAGCTAAGGCTCTGGCAAAGTCTTTGTTATGGAGATCAGTCTGGGCATATTTCACAGTGATTACCTTTCCCCCTCCTTGCCAGAGCCAAGAAAGTCTTTTTTTCTGATCGTCGCAGAGCATAGAAAGGTTCCTGGAGGAAAAGCCCACAAAACTGTGGGGTCCTCGAAGACCACAGCCCTCAGGAGTTTCTCACTCTCATGGTAGTCCACACTCGGCCTCCATCAATTCATCAAAATTACCATGAGAGTTCCTACTGTTTTATGGCACTGGTGGATGGACAGATTTCTGCTGTCTTTGGGTGACCTTCTCTCTCCAGATCTCATGGGGGTGGTTTGCCATGTGTATTAGTCAGCTCAGGCTGGTATAACAAAATGCCATAGACTGGGGGGCTTAAACAACAGGCATTCATTTCTCACAGTTCTGGAGGTTAGGAAGTCCAAGATTAAGGTGCTGGCCGATTTGGTTCCTGGTGAGGGCCCCTTCGTGGTTTGCAGACATCCGTCTTCTTGTGTCCTCACCTGGTGGAGTGAGAGGAAGCTCTGGTCTGTCTTCCTCATCTTGTAAGGTTGCTAATCCCATCGTGGGGGCCCCACCTTCATGACTTCATCTAAACGTAATTACTTCCCAAAGCCCCACCTCCAAATACTATAATAATGGGAGTGGTTAGGGCTTCAACCTATACGTTTTTAGAGGGGCACAACTTAGTCCATAGCACCATGTAACCTCAGTTTTCTGACAGGTCTCAGAAAATTCATCGATTTTTAAGTTTGTCCCTCTTTCTTGTTGTATAGAATGATGATTCCCGAGTTCTTTAAATAACAGAGCTGATGCCTTTCCTATTTACTAATATGTGTGCATGTTGAAGACTATAAATTTCCTTTAAGAACAATTTATTCTAATGTTTTATTATTTTCTATTGTGTGTAGGACATTATATATGAAAAAAACGAATGATAAGTTGAGATCTAGAAGGATGTCTTCCTACAGAATATAATTACAGTTGCTTCTGCAGGCAGCAAGGAGCATGAGGCATCTCTGACCATCGTCATATAATTTCGCAGATGGAGAAGATGGGAAGCTGAATTCTCATCCCTGTGGGGAGTTGTCTCTCTCACCATTTATTCTTAGTTGTAGACTCTCAAAGTTTTGACACAAAACCTGTGGAAGCTTATGGTATATTCATGTCCTTGAGGGCTCTAGCACTAAAGTTTTGTCTCTAACCCTGTGAAGTTGTCAAAAGATCTGCTCAGTTTCTCCTCTTCAGAAATCCTTAAGTCACCGAAAGAGGAAAACAAGGGCCCCAAAGGTAGGGCTGGTCTCTTTGGCTGTTCTTCTCCCAAATCTCGGACATTTAATATTTTATTGTCTTTCAGAGCTTCAGTCCCTATTTTTAATTTTGTACAGCTTTTAGCAGGGGCATTGTTCAGAATCTCCTAATCTACCATTACCATAATATTATCATTTCTTAGTTAAAAGTTACTTTGCATCTCAGTCAAATTTTAATCTTCCTCAAAATTGTCCATGTTATCACCCTAATATAAATTTAGGCTTAATGACCTGTCCATATATCAGGCATGTAAAAGTTTATTACTATGTCTCAACAATAGTTACGGACTGTAGTGAAGATTGTATCTTTCGTGTGCTTTTTCTCTCTTGCCCTTTGATATTTCGGTCTTGAGAATTCAAACCCTTCTATGCTGAAAGGGCCTAACCAGTGTATTTTCCAACTTTGTGCCTCCACAGATTCTAAAATAATGGCAGGTTTGTGGTCCCTCAGTGAACTATTGTTAATAATTTGGTACCCCTCCAAATAAATATTTTAAAGATATTGAATATCTTCTGAGAGGGATAGTAGAAACTGACTTAATATTAATAAAATTCTATACTCTTTTATAATCAAAATTGAGTTATTATATATACAGAGCAAAACTTAACTTTCTGATTTGACTGCTGTACTCTCATTGCTGGTTTTCTATTAAATGAATTCCATTCACACTCAAGATAGAATCAACTTTTGTTGGATATAGTTACAATGTCTTGTTCAACATATGTTTAAACATTATTCTTATCTGGGTTTATGTTAGCATATTTCCCATTTTTTGGTAGTTCTTATTTTTCTTTTCTTTTATGCTTTTCTAGACCAGAAGATCTCATGGGAGGCATACTTAGTAAAGATTTATAACTAACATCATAAAATAAAGAGCTGATTTCCATTAGACAGCATGTTGCTATGGTATATTTAGTTTCTGCATATTAGCTGACAGTGTCAAAATGAATTGTACTTGGAAAAAGGTCATATGTAAGTCACATGAATAAGAGAGGTCAGGGGATTTTAATATTTACCTGTTTGTTGTATTGAATTTCTACTAATGTTACTGTTTATTTTGGTGGGAGCTGGACGAGTTTACATGTAATTACAGATCTGCTATATAACCACATGGTCCCATGTTTCTAATTTATCACAGCAGTGTTTTGGAGCCCCTTATGAACTGCCATATGTGGCCATCTCCCTTTATGTATCTTGGCTTTCATAGATGAGTTGCTCAATTACTATTTGCAAAAGAAGTTAATGCTATTACACTTTTTCATAAACTTTAGAAGCACTTTGAAAATACTTAAAATCCTGTGAAAAACTTTAATTCATTAACTCCATAAATTATCTAGGTTAGAATACATTTCTAAACCATCTTTGAGCATCTCACTGAGTTTGAAAATCGTCAAGTCTCAAAGAAAAGAAAAATACAATTAAGGCTTTTTGATTTTTATCACATAAGACACATCACCTTAATTTTACTTGTAGCTATTTCATGTATTTGATGATCTAATGGCGTGTTCTTCTACATTATGCATCTATTAGGTTACCGTTTCTACGCAGGAGTCCTATTGATGCTTGAAAATTTGTCTTTTATTTTCCTTCAGCTGTAGTAATTGTGTGAAAATGTGAAGTTAATAGAACAATCCTTTTGTCTATAAAAGTCAACTGGTAGAGTTGTGTCCCAGTTCAGTAATAATCTAAGTTGCATTACTTTCAGATGTGTCAAAGATTTTAAATATAAATTATGAGAAAAAGGGAAAAACAGCCTCAGATAAAATATCAGGTTTCCTCTAGGGTGAGTTGTTTGCTTTCACGTTCTGTTGGAGAGAGGCCTCAGATGGCTTAGCTAAATTACGGGCTTTTGATTCAGAAAAGTATAGAATTAAATCCTTACTCTGTCACCTTCTAGCTGCGTGGTTTTAGGCACATGAGCTCTATAATTTTTGTTATCCTCAGTTTTACGGTGGCCACAAAAATACTTCACAGGGTTGAGGCGAATATTAAAACTACATAATATATATTTCTGCTATGTCTGATGTTGAGACACAAGCTTTCACGTTGAAGACATTCAGATTGATAGCACAGAAGACGTTTGTTACTTATTTCTCCCTTTGGAGGTTAGCCCTAGTCAACTGTTCTCCTAAAATCTTTTCCCTCTCTGAGAAGTTTTGAAATAAAATAGGGAGGGGAAAAACAGCACGATTTATCCACAAGCCTGAAGAATGTTCAAAGAGCAGGCGGAAGACCAAGAGCACAAATCAGCTTGACCTGCATTGAAATGCGGATTTCTAAGGCCCCTCTCACAGATTTGGTGCGCGACAGCACCTCAGGTAATTTGGACAAGCACTAAAGTTCAGAATATACAATATAAGGGAAGACATACACATTCTCATAATAAAATTATTTTTTCAAAAGAATGAGACATTCAAATTCATGCGTTCCTTTATGAATTATGAGTATGTGAAAAAATTTTCATAGCAAATTGAGAGAAGTCTTCTAGGCAAGGGAATTACATTAGGAACGTTAGTATGCATTGGACTTTGCATTTATAAAGTGAATAGCATCAATTCCCCGTCTCATTCACAGACATTCTACAAAAATTCCCATTAGATATTGAATTCCACAGCAGAATCTTTATTATCTTACGTTTTAAAACTTAGCAACAAGTGGAACAAAACAATGCAGATATTATTGTTCAGTTAAATATATTTAACTAGTAGTAATGGTGCATGTTTTCCCAGTAACATTAATCTTAGAATGTTATTTAAGGTACCCAGAGCATTACTAAGTGGTATTTCTGCCTATTCTGTCACTGTATACACTTACATGTCTATGCATTACTTTATTTTGCTAATTATTATAAAATTAATACATGCTCATTAAAAAAATTCAGAAATGACTAAAATGTGCTAAGTAAAAATCCCATATCCCCCACCTCACAATTTCCCTCATCCCTTGACAGAAATAATCACTTAAAATTTTGAATGTGCTCAGATGTTTTTATTACTTATACAGACTAAGTAATTTACATTTCTTCTTTACGTTCGCAAAATTCAAATAGCTCATAAATTGATCAGATAAACTGTGAAGGGCTTCCATTTACAGACGTACTCTTCCCATTTACCTGTCTGTTGCCATTGTCACCTGCATCTTTTCTCCCAATCCCATAAAATGCTGAGATCACAGAGTGCCATCTATCTCAATCTATGAACTTATAATAATTTTGAAAAAATGTGAGATCTTTTGGAGGGTTATCTAATTCATCACCCAGCTGTTCACTGCAAGAAATCATAATTAGGTCTTGTATTAACCTGCCAGTGGTACCCAGGAAAATAAAATCATAAGTGTAAGAAGGTCTGATTAGGATTGAATGTCTTTAAACCAGGTCCTCAACCCTGGAGGCACATTACCCTGACCTGGAGAGCCTGTAAAGACAGACAGACAGGCACACACACACACACACGTACAGCAATGCCCAGGGTCTGAGCACTGGGAGTTTTAATGTGTAGTCCAAGTTTGGGAAATACTATCTTAAATGAAACTGCCCTTCCTCAGCCATTCTAAAGAAAAAGTTGGTATAAATGGACATTTTCAGGCAAATGTTCATGGTTTTGACAGAAATGGAGACTATGGTGCCCTAAAGGTGAAGTGAGGATGGGGATTAGGTAGTACAATAAAGAATACAGTTAACCTTTTATATCAAATCCTCAGTGTGAAATTTCAACTGGTGGAATAGCATGGAACGTTCTAGAAGTGTCTGGTTATCAGAGTCCAAATATCTGTGGGATTAAACGATCTCCTCCTGTTTATGTTCTGGGAAATAGTAGCCAGGGATGTGGGCCTAACATGTTTGAAACATGCTGGATAACTGTTCCTCCCTCAGGAGATACAGTGCTCATTTGTACATTCTCATTTGACATCTTCATAGAGATACAATAATCAAGAAACTTGCTGAACTTTGATTTGTTTTTAAGCCCAGTCTTTCCCAAACATACACATCCAACAGATATTTTGTTGAGAACCACTTTGAGCCAAGCCATATTCTAGGTACTATGGAAGGAAGGCAGTAAAGGTCCCTGCTTTACAGAGCTTGTCTTCTAAGGGGATAAGATAAACAAATAATCAAAAAAGACCCCCAAATAATGAGTAATATGAAGAAGATAAAACAGAAAGATAAGATGCTGGGGTGCCAGGTACACTTCCTTTAGAAGCTGTGGTCAAAAAGGGCCTGTCTTAGGTGGTACTCTTTAGACCAAGGCCTGAGATGACAAGAGGAGCTGGTTGTACAAAGATCTTGAGGGAAGAACTTTCACAGCAGAATGAACAGCTGGCGCAAAGGCCCTCAGCAGGACTGAGCTTGGCTTCTACACGGGGGTTCCCTGTGCTCAAAGCATCATGGAGGAGATTGCCAAAGACTGTGTTATGTTTGATAAGGAATTTGGATTTTCTTCTAAGTGGTAAAGGAAGCAGTGGGGGTAACATAGTTTGTCTTACCTTTAAAAATCTTACTGACTGCTCAGAGGGAAAGAGATTTAGGGATATGGATGGGGATGGGGATGGTGATAGGAAACAGAAGACTAAAAACATGAGGAAGAGGCCATTGAAGTAGTTCTGGAGAGATAATGCTTTGTTGAACCTGGTGGTTGTAGCTGAGATGAAGGGAGGTGCCCAGATTTGGGATATAATTTGGAGGCACCATCATAGAACTGTCTGTTTTGTGTGAGCCTGAAAATTGGGTGTATGAGGTACTGGGGTGGGGGGCATTGGGGGGCAGGAATTAGAGTTGACTGATAAGGGGAATCAAATCAAATTAATTTGACTGAAAAACCCAACCTTACTTTTAATTTTTACTGTGTTAGAAAATATTTTAGTAAACGTTGGTAAAGAGATATTTGTGAAGTAGAAAGAAAAGTAGGCAAATGAATAAACTCCCTGGGTATTGGTGTTCCTAAAATATTTGCTTTGTTTGGTATGATCTACATGAGGGTGACCTCATTCGTTGATCCAGTCATGGTAAGGGGACCTACCACGCGGCTGAATAGGTCGTAGCATCATCCCTTATTTCAGTAGTTCCTACGTATCCTGATGGTTACAGTTAAACAAAAAAAGAAGGAGGAGGAGGAGGGGAAGGCAAGAAGGAGAAAAGGAGGGAGGAAAGGAAGGAAGAGGTGGAAGAGGAGAAGCTGAAATAAAAATTAAGTATCAATTATTGAGAACAACTGCTTCATCCTAACGTTTTCACATATGAAGATTTACCATATGTCACATAGGGGAAAATAAAAGCTGGTTAGGTGTGGGTTTTGCAGGTGGGCTATATGCTAGGTAGATGCATCCTGATATTGTGGAAGGAGTATAGCTCCTGGTCATACCATATAATAGTTTTGCAAACACCGGAGACTTTTTTTTCATCGTTCTGACGTTTAATTTCCTCATCTGCAATTTGATGGTGCTAGCTCAGCATCATTCCTATGGTCTTTCTAGCTTTCAAATCTAAAATCTGTAAGTCTAATTTCAGGTCTTTCCAGATGATGACTGATTCCAATTTCCCTTAACAATTGTTTAAATACAGGCGCTTTTATTTTATTATTTTTTATTGAATAAAAGTGACACGCAACAACAGTTTTTAAGGTGTCTATCCAGCCTTGTGGTGAATGAAGTTTAACAACCTATTTTCAGAGTGTAGCTCTGACTTGAATGTCTGGTGATAAGTTTCATTTATGTTACTGAGTAAGATAAAGTGAAACAATACAAACAAGTCGTAACCTTACTCATTCATCAATGATGTGAGTAACTTCTATGCTGAATCAGATCCTAGCTTTTGAATACAGGAAGAAGATGTTCTCAATATTTCTCATGGTTCACAATGTCAGTAACTTTTATGTTTCATCTGCACCTTATAGAAACAAACTTTACTGGGGGTTTCATAGTTGTAAGCTGGCTTGCTGCAGGTGATGGAATTTAAACTGCTAGATAGAAAGAGGTTTAGACAATAGTAACTTATGCAGATGAAGATACGTTATGGCATAACTGTTAACAATATGATCTTCTTAAAGAAGGTTGCCATTTTATAGTAAAAAAGCAAATCATACATTGCTTGTTGACATTGTAGGAGACAAAGTGAAATAGATCTTCTCCAGGTACATTGATTTCCTTCTTTTCTCTTTTCTTCTAGGGATTTTCAGGAAATGCAAATGCAGACAGTGTTGTGTACTATAGACTCCAGCCTTCTATCAAAGCCAGATTTCTGCGCTTCATCCCTTTAGAGTGGAACCCCAGGGGCAGAATTGGAATGCGAATCGAGGTGTTTGGATGTGCATATAGTAAGTGTTTGTTTATCCAACACAGTGGAATAGATACCAAAGGAGATGTTTTAAAAGCTAAACTGTATGCTGAAATTGATTTAAGAGCTGCGTAAAGAGACATAAAAACGGGAGCAGTTTCTGTGGGAAGCTTTATTTGTGCCCATACATGCCAATATTGACTTACGTGTTCAGCTTTTATATTTTAAATCAGAAATGGAAGCATTTTACAGCTAGACAAATCGTTACAGAGATAGATAGATAGAGATACATGTTTGTAGACATATGTGAATCCATTTATCCAAATCTGATATTTTTGACCAGATCTTAACTTTTAAATATTAGAATGTCCCCCCATAGACTATATGTGATGATGTTTCATTTGGGCACCCTAAATTTAATAAAAGACAGTGGCCCATTTAGTAAAACCAATCATCTGTTTTGAGACCACAGAATGTTCTTCTCTACAGCCTAAAAATAATATGCCATGAAACTCACTTATAAATATGCTATGCCCTGTGCATAAATTCATAGAAAAGGTAAAGACCCCTGCCAAAATGTAAGATGTGTTTGAAATACTTTCACATAAAAGATAGAAACCACAGATTTCACTTAGTCTCCTCTTAATGAAGTATTTTATTATGTCTTTTTGTGGGACAGAGACCTGAGAGTTCTTGATAGCCCACCTCAAGCCACACCATCCTGTCGTTAGTTAACATGATCTACAATTATCAGACGAGCAGTCTGAGGTTTGGAGAGAGTCAGTAATTTGCCCAGCGTCTCACATCTTAGTCCACAGAAGAATCTGGAGGAGAACCCATAACTGTTCAATTCACTGCATCCTTATTCCTCTAATAAACCTTTATTTTTTTAGCCACTAAAGCTTTCTTCACATGTATTTCATCACTTTTTCAGGTTCACTTTATTTATGTAAAGGAAGGCATGTCATATAGAGGACAGGCAGCTTGTTGAAGTTGTCTATCCTGTGTCAGACAGAGAAACCACGTCGGCAGAATTGTCATAATAGTATTAGCAGCAATAGCACTAATGTTAATAGGATTAATTTTTATAATTCTAGACGTAACAAATTTTTCTTGAGTGCTCATTATATGTCTAATACCATATTAACCAGCTAGTCTATAATTCCAAACAAAGTCCGGATAAATATTATTAGGTAACTTGTTCCATTCCCCTACTTTGCAAATGAGGAAGCTAGAGCTTAGGGATTCCATGTTGACTTGTTCCAACCACCCAGACAGGAAGTGACAGAGCTGGGTTTGCAGCCAAGCCTGCCAGACTCCAGAGCCCCAGCTTATTCTCATGCCTCCTCCAGCCGTTAAATCAGAGATGAGCCATGGGCAGCTTACTTCTCATCATCTGCCCGACTTCCTTCTAGCTTTCCTGGCTTCTGCGGTTCAGCTTAGCTGCTCCTGGTATGTGTTAGCTCCTCCCTTTACAATGATCCCACTTGAATAAAATCATCCTTAAAAAAAACGTCCCACCCAAAATTGCGATTCTGGAACACAGAATCTGGACAGTCAGTCTTATTTGTCTTTGGATCGTAGAGTTTTAATAAAGCCCGTGCCACACGATGGGCAATCAGCAAAGCAAACTCCAAAATGATTCATATTTATAGTTACTGATTCAGAGCGTCTACCTTGCAAAATATTTATTTATCAGTGTATAATAATAGCAAACAGTTACTGAGCACTTATTCTGCGTCAGATAATAGTTTTTATAGACGTACTAATTTAATCCTAAAAATCACCCATCTAATGGAGTCTTAGAGGTATTAAGCAGTTTCCCCAGCAGCACACACTTAATACACATTCGATCTCGTATGTAAATTCAGCGTTAGTTTAACAAGGCTATTGATGCTGTTTTCCCACAGTACCGTCCCTATGAAGTGACTGATGGGGTGCAGGCTCCTTTGAGTTCTCTGCCGCCGCGTGCTGGGTGATAACTCAGATTCCCCCCAACCCGCCCCGCAACCCCATGAAACATTCTTTTTGCTGTTAATTCATCTGCTGTCTCTTGGAGTAAGCACATCATCCGGGCACTTAGTCAACCTCCTTTTTTCATGGACCCACGGTTGAAGGGTCAATAGCGAGAGCCAACATTTTAAACTCAAACATAAACACACGGTAAAATGATACAGCAGGATTCAATGTAAAGTGGCTGTCGGATAATTTTGGATAAAAGAGAAAAAAAATAACCTTAATGGAAAAATACTCTCACAGATGACCGAAAATAACCTCAAAATGGGTTGGGTGTGAATGCCTTCTGGGAATGTATTTGATCAAATTGACTTTAGTTCCTCAATTACACCATAGTCAACACTCTTATTCTCCACCTCTGTGTACCATTAGCCTTGCAGAATATTAGTTTACTAAAGTATGATACTATTTAATCATCATTTACTGAACACTTAATACGTGTCAGGTACTATTTTTTACCATTTCAACAGCACAGTGAAGTAGGTACTTGGATATTACCATTTTATGGTCTGCCGAATGACCCCTGTGGCTTGCTCTGGGTTGTTTGGCACAGAAATAGCTGAGACCACCAGTGTCCCCTGCCCTCAAAAGGAAGAACTGTAGGTCAGCAAAAGAAGCCCGCTCAAGATTTTGTCTGCAACTCTCCTGAGTAGCCCAGATCCAAGATCAGACTGGATTTTCTCCAGATATGCAAGGCTATTCTTCCGCAATCCTTAAAAAAAGGGAAAGTGTGGGAGGGTGCGACATGAGCAGGGCTCTTGCGGATCCCAGTCCCAGCGCACCTGTATGTGCCGGCAATGAAGTGGGCCTCTTGTGAGCTTGAGCAAGGCCTGGAGGATTGCATCCAACCTGCCAGCTTGTGTGTTCCCATTGCCTGCACTAAGTTAATATGACTTTTGGGTGGGCTTTGCCTAAGTGACTCACTCAAGAATGTTGTATACCAGGGTGCTTCAAGTCTCCTGACACGGACGAAAGTGGACTTAGAGAAATTAAGAACTTTGGGATTACACAGCCTGTGTTAGACCTAGGATTTAAAATCAGATCCATCACCTTCCAAAACCAGTACTCGTGATGAATCATACATGTGTTCATCCTTTAAATGTCTGTTGACACTTGCTGAAAGAGAAGTCTACTAGCTGTTGGGTATAGGGAGGAATTTAAAGTAATACATTTTTTCTTAAAGATGAGAATGTGCAATGTCATAAAAATTACACAGACTCAATGCAAAATATGGTAGCGTTAGTGTAGGGTGTTAGGAATAACGTGATTGATGAATTGAGGTTAGTATGAGAAAGTTTACGGAAATAGGTTTTGAAATTAAGGTGCAGGTATTTTCACATGAGAGGCTGGGAGAATGGTCCAGATAGGAGAAGGGGTGTCTTCTAGTCAAGAACGGGAATGAGGATTGCTTGGACGGATCAGTTTGTATTTGAGAATGGTCATTCAGACTGAACTGAGGGGTACAGATTGGAGGGCTAAACGAGGGGTAGAGATTAGAGGCAGCAGCTCAATGGGGAGGCTTCTGAACTCCTTTCTACAAGTGACAGCTGGAGTCTCAAACTAGAGGACCAGCCATGAGGACAGAGTTCTCCTGACTTGAATCAGATTCACAGTATGCTGAGGCTACTCTTGAATCAGGAGAATTTAGTGATTGTATGTGAGGGGACACTGAGTTATCCGATTTGAACAGCTGTCTGCAAGGTGGTGTCATTTACCGGGAGGGGGCGCTGGGGAACAAATAAGTTCTGGAAGGGAGCAGGAGAGAGAATTAATTCCATCGCTGACTCATTGAGTTTAAGTGACTGTGAAATACGGAAGATTGGAACTCCACATCCTCTGGGGTGAAGTTACAGAATTGAAACCTATAAAATATCATTAGTTATTAAATCAGAACCTTTCCACTTACTGTTGATAATAAAAGTATAAAGTTTAAAGCTATGTTTGTACAACTACTCATGTCTTTGAAAAACAGAAATGCATTTGTCATAATTAAAACAGGTCCTTTATACTGTTTTTCAGGTAGTGTGCATTTTTATGCCAGACCCTCCCCGGCCCCTTGTGCCTAATATGTGTGTTGGCTGAAGTTATAGATGCAAGCTGCCCCTGTGAATATTGCTGGGAAAGTGGCTGTTGTGAGAACCACACACGGTTTTATTACCCTGAGTTAGAACAGTAACTTGTTCTGAAGGAGCATCAAGTGAATGGAAAATCCATATCAAAGAGCATGTTCTACTTTTATGTCGGTAGACCTGACGTTGTTTCCTGAGTAATGAGAGAAGCAGAAGCTAAATTTTATGGGTTCAAAGGGAAAGTATAAATTTCAGATGTCTTGGCCATAGCCACTGTGAACATGTTTACAGATCTAGACAAGAGGTGTAGATAAGGAAATAACTTGTGGAAGAAAGAAAAAGAAAAGACAGTGTTTGATGATGAAGAACTACTACTCTGCTCAGTGTGTCCCAAAGGGTAAACAATGGTAAACAAAGGCAAGAAAGGAAAATAACTGGGTGCAAGTGAGTGAGTCTGAGGAGTGCTTAAGAAGTAGCAATTAAGCCACAGGGGATAATGGTTAATGGTGGGTGAATTGCTGAAGCAATCGCCCTGAGTATAGATTCTTAGTTTCTTTTCTCTAGCTGTTGTGTAAACACTCTCATTTTTCGATCCACGATCTCTCCTTCCTCATCCTCAGCAGAATAAAAGCATCCAACTGCCCGGCTGTAGTGAAATAATTACAGTTTATTTGAAGTGCTGTGATTTCATGATTTTTCTAGTCTTAGGATCTTTTCATGAAGCATAGGGCGATCACCACACATCTAGCCTTCATTCCCCTACCTAGATAATTCTTTTACTCATTGTCTTTTCTCTGCATAGAAATCACTGTTTCTGACAACTTCTCTAGTGCTTCCTGTTTAGGTCAGAGGATGTGTTCTGCTCCTGGTCACATCATACACACATTATACTGTATTGAAATCGGATGGTCCTTTTTTGGTATTAGTCCTCTGGACAGATAGATGAATGAATGGGGGCAGGTCTGGGGAAATTCAGGAAGGCTTTTCCCATCATCCAAGTGTCATATTCAGTCCATTAAAGATCCGGCACAGAGCACAGGGAAAACTGAGTGAGAGGATTGGCAGAGCAGAAATGTACAGAAGCATTACACTATTATGTTTATTTGCTTAAATGCAGACTGTATGAGAGAAAATTATGGATTCTATTTAGTAAATGGAAATAAGTCAGAAATTACAAAACTCATGTTAACTTAAAATAAGAGTATGCATTTCATGACGTAAAACATACTGGAAGTTGGAACTACTTACATCTGTAGATTTCCATTTAGAAAATTATTAGTAGGAAATATAAGAAAGTAACGTGAAAAGTGCAACTGTTTGTCTGGGTGAAAAAATACTGAAAGAAAACTAAGTAATAGCCTTCTGTCTACTCAGGATGCAGCTCTCTCACACCACTTGTTGGATTGGGGAAAAAGGAAAAGCAGGAAAGGTGTTAGATTTACCCTAAAGAATAGTTGTGATTGAATCCAATACCTACTTATTAAGCAGCTCCAACATGTCAACATAAGATCTTGACAAGATGCTTTAAATACAGTCCCTGCTCTCAGATTGTTTATCAGCTAATACTGTAGCTGAGGGATCCTATTTGATGTCAGAGCTTCAAAAGAAGATGGATTCATGTTGGCCTAAAATCAAAGTGGATAAATTCTAATTCTTTGCAAAGTTTATAGTCTTAAGATTTTAATTTGATGATACGTGAAGTTATATTAAAATTAAAATGAGGTTAGCTTTTAGAATGCCAGAAAATAAGGAGACTATGAAAACCCACCAGAATAATGTCAAAAGAACTCAGCCAACTGAAGGGGCTCTCACTGACCAAAGATGGAAATATTTTAGCATCAATGAAGATAGTAGCTGCAGTTTTGAAGCATATTAACTATATTTAAGTGAATGGGTTCATGATAATACTAAAAAAAGAACCCTCATTGGTCACCTAGGAGAACTATTAAGGAATCGACTCATTATTTTGAAAGCTAATAAATGAAGAGAAAACATCAAGCATTTATCCTACTCTTCCTATGTGATCTGGACCTCAAGGTAATCAAATAGAAGATTAGAGGGAATTTTTCTTTAAAGTTATACTTATATAAATAAACGAGGAGTAGTAGAATCAATATATGCCCATTTTGCAATCCTAAATAAATTAATGGACAAGTCAATAGTTATAAAATTTTACAAAAAAAGAGAGATTTGCTTTTAGGTACCAGTCATAACAGAGTAGCTTTTATTGGACTATCTTGCTGCCCACAGCAATTATAGTGGCTGGATAAAATACATTTAAAAAAATGCTTCAGGGCTTTGAAATTCAACTCAAAACAGGCAGCAACTTGAGAGGACTTGATTCTTGAAAGATGGAAGGCAAACTCCTGGAGATCCATATTTAACTGACTTTTTCCTAAGAGCATCATAATACTCAAGCAGCAAGTAGCCAGATTTTACTTGACTGAGGAGACAGAGGTCAGAGTTCAAGGTTGCCAGAGTGATTAGAAATTTAGGGTGGAATACTGAAAAGGAGAGCATCAGAGAGGGAGAGCCCTGACTCCTTCTTACACATTCCCCTTAAATCCTTGCCTGATTCCTGACTTACCCATGCCCACTATGCACCAGGCAAAAGCAAGAGCTGGGAGATTCAAGTCCTGAGGACTTCATCCAGCATCTGCCTAGTTCCGGGAAGGATACCTTTGGAGTCCAAGTTCTGCCAATTTAGAGAGACTTGTTAAACACTTTGGGCTTTTACCTGAAAAGCCAGAAAGGCATTGTCTTAGGAATAAACACCGTAACTGAGGACCAATTGTTACGTCCTGGGACTAAGGACAAATCCTAAATAGACCTGTCCAAGAAAAACCTGGAACCAAGCTTTCACAGGGTCAAGGTGATCTGCCAGTAATTCAGCTCCCTGTGGATCTCTTCCATTTAGTTTCCGCCACACCATCCATCCCTCTCCAGACTCTCCCACCCTCCCAGCTCTTCTCACCCTCTTCTCCCCCCACCTTCTCTTCCTTTCCTGACCCTCGATCTTCTCATAGGTGGTGATCTACTCAGCTTAAATATCATTTCCTCAGAGATGTTGTCCCTAATCAACAACCTAATTTAGACCTTTCTGCTCAAACCTCTGATATTACCCTGTCCTTTTCCTTCAAGTTCCACTTAACAATTTGTAAAAACATCTGTTCCGATGGGATGAGTTGTGTGATGTCTTTCTTTTCCTTCTGATTGGAGGATCCATGAGGATGGAATGTGTTCCCTGTTACACAGCCTCCTACTGTAGAGCTTGGCACAGTAAACGTTCAGTAACTATTTGTTAAGCGGAGGTATTAAGAAAAATATCTGATTAGCCACGATATAAACCAAAAAATGAATAAATATGTAAACATCCAAATTTATTATCCTCAAGCAGTAGCAACTGACGAAAAGAGAAATATCTCTGAGATGAACATATGAAATTTCAAAAGTTGTTATTATTAAAATGATAATAATAGCATTCCAAATAATAACTGTCAAGGCATTTTGATATTTCCCTCGGGTGCCAACAGCTTTTTTGGTATAGCATGAAAGGTTGGAATTATTCTCCACATATTCCAAATAAGGAAATTGAGAATTGGCACTTAAGTGATTTCTGTGACATCACAAAAATAACAAATAAATATTAGAAACAGAAATCCAGCTTACATCCTCCAATGATACACTCCAGCGTCCTTGATGAAGTAGATGTTACCGATTTCAAATCTATTTAAAAGGTTAATTTAAATTGATATGTAAGTGGCCATGATGATGTTTGCTCCCATAACCTCCTGGAGTGTTATCACTGACCTTAACTCAGTTTGTTTAAAGCCATGATAGTGGACTTCCCTGGTGGCGCAGTGGTTGAGAGTCCGCCTGCTGATGCAGGGGACACGGGTTCGTGCCCTGGTCCGGGAAGATCCCACATGCCGCAGAGCGGCTGGGCCTGTAAGCCATGGCTGCTGAGCCTGCGTGTCCGGAGCCTGTGCTCCGCAGCGGGAGAGGCCACAGCAATGAGAGGCCCACGTACTGGAAACAAAACAAAGCAAAAACCATGATAGTAAAGTCATCTTTTCCCTGTGGTTATATACAGCATTTGATCCTGTGCCTTCTTCCTTTTTACCATATTAATTTTAGTTGTTTTAAACCTGAGAGTCCCTTAAATCATTCTACGTTCTTTTATGCTACTATGCAAAAATAGAACAACCATTTCCTGTTGATTTCTCAAGGGCTTGGTCTCTCCTCTCCATCTCTTTAAAAGCACAATTCTGTAATGCAGATCTCACGTGCCTATACATCATGCTGTAGCTTTAATATTTCACTATATAATAGTTTAACAGTGACTCAGTCTGATTAATGTTTTTTAGAAGTCAGAATTGGACCTCTGTTTGTTTAGTGATTCATAGGTAGTAATTTTTAAATAGAGAGGCACTATGATCAGTGTTTAAGACTGAATTCAATTTAGCCCAGAAGCGTTTGGTCCATAGCTGTTTTCTCTAGTGGTAGCACTCTTTTTCTATTTGTGTTTTTGGGATGATTCCCAAAGAATTATTAGAAGAGTCTCATGTCTTTTTCAAGAACTCTTTCATGACCTTCAATAAAGTGAATTTTCTATTTTTAATGATTTGTTTTCCATTTCATGCATTTTCTATTCCAATTTTTCTCTTTTAAGTTTCTTAGTCAACTGATCTCATCAATAATGCTATGATTCATGGTTTAACTCACAGAATCCAATTCTCCCTGAAAGACATTTCAGGGACAAGTCACTACCACCTCCACAATTTTCTGCAAGTACCACCTATGGTATAGGTAAATAGAACAATTTTGTTTTCCATGGTACAGTTCAGTATGCAGTGAGGTTGTTCATCTTCAGAGAACAGGTTTCTGTAAGCTACCTCTTCCTCTTGTCAAATAACCCTTATGCTGTCGTCTGCCTCAAGATCACTCAGGAACCTATACTCTTGGGTTGTCTTTCAGAGATTCTAAATTAGCGGACATCAGGCAGGGCGCAGGATGTTTGCTGAACGTTTATGGAGGCCACAAGAGATTCTCCTTAGTGGTGTGACCACGGACCCCAATTTGAGAAATCATGCTCTTGGATGTGTTTTTCTTAGTAATTCACTTACAGGGTGGGGAAGACATTGCTTTTTCAAATGTCAACCCCTCACAATTGGAGAAGCCTCAAACTTCTGGAGCAGGGATAGGATGCAAAGGAGAGGGAACGGTACTGGGTCAAGTGGAAGCTATGACAATGAGGAGTGTGTTTGCATGTGAAACATGCAGAGGTAGAAAAGCAGTTTGCTGCTCACGGAGGTGAAGCATTTCTGCCCTTTAGTTAACGTCCTTCTCTGAGGCTGAGAGGTTCAACTCCTCCTGCACGTGTTAGAAATCGTTCGGGACCCAGCCCTGATGCAGAAGTGAAGCATGAATAATCACATCTCAGGGACGTGTGTCTTCCCTGCTAGACCGTAAGCTCCTGGAAAAAAAAATGCTCTTCGTGTTATGCATTACTGTGTCTTCCACTGTGTTCGCGGAAAGGTCTCCATAAATATGTGCTGCAGAAGGAGCGCAGGATACGTGTTTCAGCAATTCCACTTCTCACACAACTCCCTGAAAGAAATAGGAATCTTTTCTTTCAGAAAACTCTGTATTCTACGGGAGATTATATTTCTGAATCATGCAAATCAAGCAGGCTACATCTCTTTCCCAGGGTCACGGGGAGAATTGATAATGAGAGTAGGGCCTGCAGTTTTTGTGAGCCACCTCTTTCCTTGCTTCCTGCTCTAAATGAGAAGATCTGAGATGGAGGTATTCACTGAGGAGGATTCAGGTCACCGACAATTGCCATGGTGAGTCAGCTCAGGCATTTGCTGACAGACAGAGAAAAAGCCACAGAACCCACAGATGGCTCAAAATCATTATTGCTGCATAACCTGGCAATGACATTGGTAATTGAGCATTTCTTGTGCACTTCAGAAATTCATTATTTTTTAGAGTCCACTTTTAAAAAATAAACACACCAAATGTATTTATTAAACTATTTTTGCTATCCCTCTTTCCCTGCCCAGTGTTCTAATAAGTAATAGTATTAATAGTAGTTGACAATTTATTGAATTCTAATTATATGCTAGCAACTTCCAAAAATTGTGTAGATATGCATTCATACAACAGACCTATGAAGAATATACTGTTATTAACAAAATATTGTAAATCACCTATACTTCACTTAAAGAAAGAATGTACTATTATTCCCATGTTACAGATGAAGGAACAGGGACAAAGAGAGCAGGTAACTTGCTGTGATATGATAATGCTCTGTAACCGTAAATATGTTACATTATATGACAAAGGTACTTTACAGTTGTGATTAAGTTACGGGTCTTGAGTTGGGGACATTATCCTGGATTATCCAGGTGGACCCAGTGTAGTCACAGGGATCCTTATAAAAGAGAGGTGACAGGATCAGAGTTAGAGAAGGAGATGTGACTGTGAATGCAAACATGAGAGAGAATGAGAAAGAGAGAAATTTGAAGATGCTATGATGCTGGTCCTATACAAGAAGGAAGGGGCCATAGGCCAAGAATGCAAGTGGTTCCTAAAAGCTGGAAAAAAGAATGTTGAATTACTATCACTAGGTTAAGTACACAAATGTTTAATGTCCAACAGGGCAATAAAACCATAACCTTTGGGGATATATTTTCTATCTGACGCAAGTTATTTGCATCTCTACTGGGAAAACAAAACAAAACAAAACTATAAATTAACATGTAACTTAGAGACTGGCCCTCATCAGTAATAAATAGTAAAATAAGATATTTGTGAATTCACCTAGAATTAATTAGACGGGCTTCTTTTAAAAAGCTCCAGCATGACATTGAGAGGACATGAAGTTATTCCTTTGATTTATTTTCCAGCTTTTTCAATTTTCTTAACAGTGGTAATATCAGTTCCAAGAGAGACCTGTCTCTCCCACCAGCATCCTTGGAGAAAATTCAGATACTCTCTTCCTCTCTCTCCCTCTGTCTCTCAAAAGATTATTTTTTTTCAGATAGTTCCAGATTTTTATATCGTTAACTGTATGTATCATAGCACAACGTTTTATGATGATTGTTTAAAATCGCATGCTTTTTATATATCAGATAAGTTCTGTAAATAGCGTTTATAAGTGAGTTTTCTATCTAAAGTAATACTGATAGGGAGCATCCTGAATTCCTTTGTTTTATGGGAATTCTTGTACATATATTACACGGATATAACTTGAAGTTTCCCCGTACTGACATTGTACTTACATTCTGAATTATATTTAGCTTTTTTCCCCGAAGGGTATTGTTCACATTGCATGTGAAATCTGAGAGCTGAGTTACTGACTGCCACTGGAGTTTCTCAGCATCCTCAGAGCTTCCTTTCATGATAATGAATGAGAGAATGTGTTGGGAGAATGTCTAGCCATCTTAAAATTAAGCATAAGAGTAATTATTTTATGGGGACAAATTTAGGACTTGAAGACTGACAAGAGTAAGAAGGTGATTGATTACCATCTGCTTTAGCATCAGGTTTCTAGACCTGAGAACTGAGCTTTCCCAACTACCTTAATTAAAGTGACCCCAGGCTTCTTTTAATCTTGATCAGAATGCCTGTTATGGTCTGTAATGGTTTATGAACTTACTTTTTTAAAAAATTTTAATTAATTTATTTTTTACATCTTTATTAGAGTATAATTGCTTTACAATGGTGTATTAGTTTCTGCTTCATAACAAAGTGAATCAGTTATACTTATACATATGTTCCCATATCTCTTCCCTCTTGCGTCTCCCTCCCTCCCACCCTCCCTATCCCACCCATCCAGGTGGTCACAAAGCACCGAGCTGATCTCCCTGTGCTATGCGGCTGCTTCCCACTAGCTATCTAGCTTACGTTTGGTAGTGTATATATGTCCATGCCTCTCTCTTGCTTTGTCACAGCTTACCCTTCCCCTCCCCATATCCTCAAGTCCATTCTCTAGTAGGTCTGTGTCTTTATTCCCGTCTTACCCCTAGGTTCTTCATGACATTTTTTTTTCTTAGATTCCATATATATGTGTTAGCATACGGTATTTGTCTTTCTCTTTCTGACTTACTTCACTCTGTATGACAGACTCTAGGTCCATCCACCTCACTACAAATAACTCAATTTTGTTTCTTTTTGTGGCTGAGTAATATTCCATTGTATATATGTGCCACATCTTCTTTATCCATTCATCCGATCATGGACACTTAGGTTGTTTCCATCTCCTGGCTATTGTAAATAGAGCTGCAATGAACATTTTGGTACATGACTCTTTTTGAATTATGGTTTTCTCAGGGTATATGCCCAGTAGTGGCATTGCTGGGTCATATGGTAGTTCTATGTGTAGTTTTTTAAGGAACCTCCATACTGTTCTCCATAGTGGCTGTACCAGCAACTGACAAAGGATTAATCTCCAAAATTTATAAGCAGCTCATGCAACTCAATAACAAAAAAACAAACAACCCAATCCAAAAATGGGCAGAAGACCTAAATAGACATTTCTCCAAAGAAAATATACAGATTGCCAACAAACACATGAAAGAACGCTCAACATCATTCATCATTAGAGAAATGCAAATCTAAACTACAATGAGATATCATCTCACACCGGTCAGAATAGCCATCATCAAAAAATCTAGAAACAATAAATGCTGGAGAGGGTGTGGAGAAAGGGGAACCCTCCTGCACTGCTGGTGGGAATGTGAACTTACTTTTTTACTTGCTACTTGTTGTCCGTCTTCACTGAATGTAAGTTCCATGAGGACAAGGGCCATGTTGGTGTTGATCCCTCTTTTATCTCAGCATCCATCACAGGGCCTCAGACTGGATGGGCTAAATAAATATTTATTGAATGAATGGACCCAACTACTTAGTGTGATACCTGTGAAGTAAGAACATAATAGGTAAGAGAGAAAATGCCAAGTGGCTTCCATTTAAGAGATGAAGTAGTATACCATTGCTTTAGGCATCAGTAGTCTAATATGTCTCTCACTATCCCATTTTGCTGATGAAGATATTCCAGGCACAAAGCTCTTGGTGCCATGAAAGGCTGATATGACCATTATAATGTAATAGCAACAATAGTGAAGAAGAGAGAAAAAAAGAAATAGAAGGCTGAAGTATCACAGGCTAGACGTTCATTGGGGAAAAAATTCTCTTGGTAGCTAATTCCAAAAATAGACTTTATCTGAAATAAAATCATGATAATGATGGTTGCCTTTAAGCAATGCATTAACTCAGAGATAACTGCATGGCTCCAAATGTGTCAGCACTTAAAGTCTGTCTTATTGGAATTTTTCTTAATTTGTTGTAATCTAATTATCATAGAACACATTATTTGTATTTGTCACAGAGTTATGTTTTTGCCATGCACATTCATTCAGCTATATAACAAGGAGTAATTATTCAGTTAACATTATTCTTTCTACAGAATGCAATGTTTATTCATGTGCACTTGGTGAATGAATTCTTTTATAAGCACATTAACAAGATGTGGAAAAATCAAACCTCTGAATTTCCAAAAGATAGCTGCATAAAATAGTTGGAAAAAATTTGGGGCGGTGGTGAATATAAATGGTTCCCATTACATATGATGGATAATCTGAAAGAAATGCATATTTGGACATACAAGTTGATGTAATAATTTTGTCGAATGAAACAAGATGAGTGAACTGTAATGTCGTTTTGTTGACTGGGAGAAGTCACCTAACCACTTGAAAAATAGCTTCCTATTTTATTGGGTTTCCCTAACCTCTTCATTTATTACATAAATGCACTCTCAAGGGTAATTGCCTTAAAAAAAAAAAATCTTCGACTTGTGAAATGTAGGAAACACTGCAAGGCTTTCTGAGTATTATCAGTTCTTTGCTCAGGGTGCAACTGATTTTGACAGATGTACTGTTATGTTACTGGTATAACATGACATCTTTTATCAGATGAACTGAATAAAAGTGATCTTGACAATGAGTAGATAAGACACTGTCAGAAAGCTGAAAAAACCTGTCAATGTCACAGTTATGACACAAATGCAGCAGAACAGCCCTTATAATGTCATTAAGTGAATATCTTTCCAATAGTGCCCTTGAGAAGACAGAAAATAGCATTGCTCTTAAATACTATTACTTAGCCACAAAAATAATAAAATAAAACAAAACACAAAGGTCAGTTTAATGTATACTTGAGGTGGCATTGATGAGTCCGATGTATGTGTTTGTATTTGTGTGTCGATCTCTTTTATATATGCCATATAGAAAGAATTTTGAGATTTCAAAACTACTTTTTCAGAAGGTAAAAAACCATTTAACTTCAATATTTCAAGAATGTCATTAAATATATTGATCATGAAATATGCAAAGTGGTTTTATGGGTATTGATTATAACCTTTTCCCTAATTTATTATGGAATGAGAAACAGCCTTTAATAATATAAGAGAAAATTAGGAATACATTTCAAAATGTATTTCTAGATCATGAATTTTGTAAATAGGTGAATAAAGACTAAAATGGAATCAATCCCAGGAATTAGAAGGAATTAGACATTTGGTGGTTTTATTTTCCATTATTTTGATTGGGTTGGAGCTGAACTATACATGTATGGGTACAAGTATAATGCTCTTTCTATACATAT
The DNA here is from genome assembly GCF_003676395.1 of Aethalodelphis obliquidens. NCBI lineage: Eukaryota > Metazoa > Chordata > Mammalia > Artiodactyla > Delphinidae > Aethalodelphis > Aethalodelphis obliquidens. The sequence continues at coordinate 11,360,053 of NW_020837964.1, read as the reverse complement.
ACTTTTAAAATGCTTTAATGAAAAGCATATTTATCCTTAGAATGACTTTTAATATCTTTGTCTAGGATCAGAGGTGGTTGATCTTGATGGGAAAAGTTGCCTTCTCTACAGATTTGATCAAAAATCCCTGAGCCCAATAAAGGATATAATTTCTTTGAAATTTAAAACTATGCAGAGCGATGGGATTCTACTCCACCGGCAAGGGCAAAATGGAGATCACATCACACTGGAGTTAAGAGGAGGAAAACTCTTTTTAGTTATTAATTCAGGTAAAACTATTTGGGTAAAGTGCTTGGAAAATCTCTGGTCATTTAGACATCGCCTTAGTAACCTTATGCTTTTATAGCTTATCTTTTTTTAACAATTAAGGTGCCGTATTTCCACATTCAAGTGTTTGTGTATGTATGTGATATATATATATATATATATATATATCACACATATATATATCACACACATATATATACACGCCCATATTGTACTTGCACGTAAAAATCGTTCCTATTTGCAAATTGTACAAGACCCTCTTTCAATGTCATAGTGCTGACAGAACCACTTAGCTATTTTCAAACATCATGATGAAAGGGATGGGTCATTGAAAAATACCGACGTAGTAAAAATAGTGAGGTTGTAGCAAAGATAAAATTTATATTGAAAATGAGTGTGTGATGGTGGGTAATGCTAATAAAGAGAATTAACAGAGGAAGAAATTACAACAAGGTTGAGAGCATTTTATATTCAAACTTGAGGTAAATTCAGACTAGCATTTTGGATGGAGTGGATGGAAAGAGATTGCAATTATCATGAGAGACTCTGGTGCCCCCAAAAGGAACTTTTTTTTCTTTTTTTTAAACTGAGAATAATGGTGCTGTTATTTTTTTCTCTTCTAAGGTGAAGCTAAGCTGCCCTCCACTCACGGCCCGATCAGTCTCACCCTGGGCAGCCTGCTGGACGACCAGCACTGGCATTCCGTGCTCATCCAACGCTTGGGCAAACAAGTCAACTTTACAGTGGATGAGCACAGACATCGTTTCCACGCCCAGGGAGAGTTCAGTTACCTACATCTCGATTATGAGGTGTGATGGTTACGTTTCAATTAATGCAGACTTTGTAATATATATGTGGTATAGCCACATGAAAGAAAATACACTATAGAAAACCTACGTTCAGAGTCAGTCAAGGTTCTGATGAAGTGTTCCTCTAGGTGACCTAACTCAAGTAGCAAATTTTGTGCATATACTACTGAGGCTCCATCTTTCTCCCAGTACGTTAATTTATTATTACAAAGAAATGTCATCTTTTTTGCCTGCAATGTGTAGTTACAAATTGCCACATGTAGGAAATGTTCTTGAAGAGATCTCATTACAAGTAAATGCAGAATGTGTTGCATGATTGGTGGTGGTAGGGGCGGGTAAAGGGCACTCCTGAACAGTGCAGATTTATGGAGAGAATGTAGCAATAAATAGATTAATTGATTCATTAATAATCAGTTCAAATGCACAAATATCAATGTGTGCCAGAAATATATATGAAACAAAATGTCATTGTAATTGGTAACATTGTTAAAGTTGTCAAGGTTTACCATGGATATAAAGATGTATTGTTCTTCAGCAACCAAAAAATATTGAAATCAGGTGTGATGAGCAACTTGTAAAAATAATCAAGCTCTTGTGTAAGTGCAAACTGAATGCATATAAATTTGTTTCAAGATATGCATCTTAATTTTTTTTAATCTCCATTTGAAATTAAAAATATGGCAGTGTAGGGTACTGAAAAATCGGTCTATCTGTGATGATTACAGCTATAGTTGCTAATCGTAATTATTTAAGCAGATTATCAAAAAATCACTAAACAATATTATTGATGCCATTTTTCTTTCTAAGATCAGCTTTGGAGGGATTCCAGCACCTGGAAAATCAGCGTCATTCCCCCATAAACATTTTCATGGGTGTTTAGAAAATCTCTATTATAATGGAGTGGATGTTATTGATTTGGCCAAGCAACAGAACCCACAGATCATCATTATGGTAAGACTTGAGTCTTCATGTGAACAAATGAGGACAACTGCGTGGCTTTTCCACACAAAACAATTGCTTCATTCTGAATTCCCACTTGATGTGATGTTTTAGACTTTACTCTTGTTCCTTAAAAACATTTCTCTGCTTGGCAATATGCATGTAAGGGATGAATTCTATGTTAAAAATTTAAAATTCATAGGGCATGATTGTTTTATATTTATATGAAGTAAAGCAGGCCTTTTTTTGGTGCAACTGATAATTTATTTTGTTGTGATATTATTACTCCCAGGAGACTAATTTCTCTTACTCTGTAATTTCCTTTATAAGATACTCCCTGACCCACTCTCTGAGGAAGCATACCAAGTTCCTGGAGTCAGATAACATCCATCTATATTAGAGAAGCATTTGAAAAATTTGTATTTTGCCATGGTCATTTATAACCAATAAAAGAAACTAATAGACTTTTACAAGATTGCATCTGCCAGTCTGTCCCAAGAGCAGTGCTGGTCAGGCTGCATTATACTCTAATTCTATGGAAATGCAGCAGAATTTAAATACAACTGTTATCGGTCAGGGTTCAGTCAGGGAAGCAGCACCACTGTGAGTTTAGGAACAAGGGTCTATTTTAGGACTTGGATCTTAACAATCATCAGAGGCGCTGGAAAGTGGAGCCCAGCTGTCTGGAGGAAGAGATGGAGCAGAGTGAAAGCCAGGACAAGCTGGAATAAACCAGCCCCTCTGTGATCCTCCCTCACTGGGCTTTATCACACACAGAAAACCTTTGGGGGGAAAACGGCCAGCCTTTCACTTCTGACTCATATCATGCAAGCTCCCTTTTTGGCTAACTTTTAACCAGAGCAAGACAAGAAAAGAGATTCTGTGAAACGTGGTTTCTAGCTTAACCAGCTTAATGACAGAAAAGCAGACACATCTATCCATTTGAATACATTTCTTTAATTGTTCAAAATTCAGAATATGTAAATGTAAGCTCATGTTGTGTCAGCAAAACCCAAACCACATCATGGGATTATTTATTGCTTACAAAACATTTTATTCTTAATTCTCTGTGTGAATTGATAGTATTTATATGAGTACACCATCCAGCAAGATTTTTAAATAGTTTTTTTTTTAAAAAGGGAAAAGAATTTAAATGGAAAATAAAAATATTATAGAGAGATAGACGTGAGTGTTTCATTGCAAAATGAGTTTCCAGAAGCTGCTCGTGCAGCTAGCACCCACTCTTCATTGCCAAGAGGATTTGCTGCTTGTAGAGTAGCAGACAGCTGTCCAAATGCAGCTGGTAAATGTTTCCATTTTTACCAGGTTTGTTAGTCTTATAGTTGCCTTTACATTATGGGTCAGTTTATTTCACTCTTCTGCTTTTGTTACTTCATTCACTGGGGCAAGGTATTTGTCTGCAGTGAAAGCTAATTCACTTTTAACAGAATCACAGTATAGCCAAATGTTTTTGTTTAACCAAGGCTAGTAGTTTAATTCCAATGTGTATTCTTCTAAATAAAGTGATTTCATTGACTTTTCAAATCTATATTTAGAAAATTTGTTGAAGATTATTTTCGGGTAAAATAAAAACATTTATGTTGATTTCTGAAGCCTGTTAAGGAACATTCTAATTATTTCTAAATAGTTCGGACCTTTATGTTTTTTTTTTTAATCCTTAAATATGTATTTAACTCTAATAGCAAAATAATCCTTCATGTACAATATTTTAATGAAAATTCATGCAATTCTAATGTATCTTGAAGATCTACCTAAAAACCATTAGATAAGAAATAATACATGTAAATCTGATGACAAGCACATAATGATAAGAAAAAGACAAAAATGGTTCAAAAAAGAATGTAAGTACTACATTGTATTATGCAATGTTAAACCTAATAAAATGAAAAATAGGCAGAGGGTATGAACAGACCGTTCTGAGGAAAGCGAGTCCAGAAGAGCAACAAACTCATGAAAAATGCTTAGATATACTGTTAGGTAAATGCAAGAGAAATAAGAATGATACATCACTCTGGTATTTTGTTGTTGAACTTATGCAAATTTAAAAGATATGTAATACCTATTGCTGTCAAGGATGTGGGGAAAAGCATATCTTTGTCAAGGATGTAGGAAAAGCATACCTTTGTATACTACTGTTGGAAATGTGGAGAATTTGACTTTTTTTGGTGGGCAGAGAAGAAGCTGGAAATATTTATTAAAACATGTAGATACAATAGTTCTTTATTTAGAACCCTCTTCTGCAGAACTGCAAATACCAGCACATAGAGAAGCATGCAGAGTTCTTTATTCTTGCATTGTTCAGAGAGGCAAAACCTGGAAACAAAGTGAATATACATTAACAAGGAAACAGTTGACTAAAATTGGAACATTCACGTAGTAAAATATTACGCAATCAATAAAAGTAGGAATTAGGCTTCTGCCAGATAACTCAAAGGGATTTCCGTAAGTTATTTGTTAATGATAAAATCATGATACAGTAAACAGCATAAAACATGGCTCCTATTTTAATAAAACAAATAATGCCTAGTGTGTAGGTATATGTATTCAAAACACATTTAGGTGTACATGAATGTACATATAAGTGAACACATAACTTAAACATGTATATACATATATATGTGTATATATGTATTTGTATATGTCAATGGAAACAGAGAGAATTATGAAAAAACATGGAAGGAAAACCAGTAGCTCATTAATGTTGGTTATGTTAAGGGGTGGGTTAGAAGCCAAAGGCAGCAAAAGGGTGAAATAAGTGGGAAGAGAAAACCAAGTAAAACATAAAAAAAGAGTTGTTTTAAATAAATTTTTTATTGAATTCAATTGCATTGAGTTAGATGCCTGTGTGAACTGAGAGATGGGGAGGAAATAATTTCACCCAGAAAACGCAGGGAAAGATTTGCCTGACCATGTATCCCTGGATTTGAAGAACCTTTAAGACATATGGCAAGGATTTGAATATTCACGTTGATAGCAATTTTTGTTGTTGTTTTAAATCGGGGTAATTAGAGATTGATAAACAGCCTCTGTATTTCAGATTTTATCACTAAGGTGATGTGAGTGTCATTCTTAAAGCCTTTTCTTTTACTTTATTCTCAGGGAAATGTGTTGTTTTCTTGTTCAGAACCACAGTCTGTGCCTGTGACTTTTCTGAGCCCCAGGAGTTACTTAGCACTGCTGGGCTCTTCCGGGGAGGACGAAGTTTCTGCCACTTTTCAATTTCGAACCTGGAATAAGGAGGGGCTACTGCTATTCAGTGAGCTTCAGCTGGTTTCAGGGGGTCTCCTCCTCTTTCTTAATGATGGAAGACTTAAGGTGAATCTCTACCGTCCAGGGAAATTACCCAGTGACATCACAGCAGGTAATAAGTGCATTCCTGCAGGCAAAGTATATGCGTTTGAAAGATTTCCTTATCTCTCTGTCCCTTCTCCATAAAATTTTATGCTTAACCCAAAAATTAATATTTGTTTAACAAATGAATACTTGAGTTAATAAGATTATCTCTTCCTTAGAGGAACTCGATTCCGATTTCCTTTTAAATATGTCTTCAACACGAGCAGTTCTTATTAACCAAAATGATAGTTGTGGGGCAATAGAAATTTCCTTCCATGACCCTCTCGCCCAGTCCAGGTAAATCAATATATCCCGAGGAAATGTGTTCTGGGAAAAATATGACAGACTTTGAAATGGACCCCAAGTTTGCTGGGTATCTTCAGTGGAAGATGAGTCTTGTGTAACACAATTATTAGTCTTATCTGGTCTTTGAGAGATGGGGAGGGGTCTTTCTGGAATCTATAGCTGTATCTCAATATTAGTGTGAATGTAAAACCTAAATATTTAGTCAAATTAACTTTACTTGTTGCTGTAGTTTGTGTGGTGTTGCATATATTTGGGGAGAAGATTTGTGTAAAGTCTCTCATTGGGGAACCAAATGGAATTCTCTGCACTTCTAGGCAATATGGTACCATTTTAATGACTAGAATATAATTAAAGAGACTGTATGAGTGTCTGGAAAATTGATGTCTAATTTAGGTCAGTGCTTTGGGTGAGGGATATTTTTGTCTCTTCATTAAAATTATATAATTCTTGACAAAGGAGCTCCATCACATTTTCATATATATGGAATAATACCCAAGCCAAGCAACTAGAGGTCACATTGGGGTAAATTGCGACATCAAGTTAATAAATGATCTTTAAAAACAATTTAAAGATGCCATTGTACTACTCATCTATATTAACTATGACCAAAATTAATAGAATATGACTGGGAGAGGAAAAAAAGTTAAAATACAGTCAGAAACCAAATATAAGAAACACAGGTATACAAATGAATATGCCTAGTCTTTGTGTATCTATTTTGTTGTTCGTATATTGCTGTAGTTTAAATGTGGGAACTGAAACTTCAATATCAATTATCATTTTTAAAGGTACGGTGCTGTGACTTTTTAATGCAATACTCAAAATGTGGTAGATTTGCAGACTTGACAAAAGGAAATAAAATAATCAGTGTCATATTACTAATTAATAGCCTCCCTAAAATGAGGTGCTAAAAATGTAAGCTTGCTATTAATGTGTAGTTTATTGTGATGTTATTTGACATCCTCTGGGGTGGTTATATTCACAGCCTAATTTTCAGCATCTTAAAGAAGCTGCTTCAGTACAGCGTTATTGTACTGAGCCCCATGAAGCTGGTTCATTTCTGAATACTTTACAGGCATATAAATTTAATAAAATACTAGGTGTAAGTCTATCTAGACTACCCCAAATGATTTTAAAAATTAATGTTTAAATCCGTGTACACTGTCATCTGTTATGACATCATATGACTTTGTGTGACTGTGCCCATAGCTAATAACAAGGATCGTCGACAAAATACGAAAGTCAGTATATTAAAATTGTTACACTTCAGATAACACAAGTAGGACCTTACACACCAACTCCCCCATTCCCATCTTTCTAGTTTCTTTTAAAGTATTAATTTTTGCTAGTTTCGGTGAGGAAAGTACATTTTGCATTGGATGGTGGGCTATTTAAATGGTATGGGTGAGGGGTCCATTTGTTTCTCTCATAGGAGAAGACTCTCTGAGGTACAGTGTTCGATAATTAAATCAGTTGTCAGGTTGTATCATAATGACTCGGAAGAGAATGGATGACCTATTATTGGTGGGTGAGTATCATATACTAAATCATTCCATTCTATAAGGATGGCTCAATTTTTCTTTGCTACTGGAGATATAAATTATTAATCTTACAGGTTTTCAAAGCATAGAGTTTTTATGCTTTTTACAATGGAATAAAAATTTATATCATGTTGAGGAAGAATGGAATTGTGCAGATGTTTGAATTATCAGGCTAAATTTTTAATGTGATGTAGTTTTACAAATCGTCATTTGGAAAGGTTCAAAAATACTATGCCAGGGCTTCCCTGGTGGCGCAGTGGTTGAGAGTCCGCCTGCCAATACAGGGGACACGGGTTCGTGCCCTGGTCCGGGAGGATCCCACGTGCCGCGGAGCGGCTGGGCCTGTGAGCCATGGCCACTGAGCCTGCGCGTCCGGAGCCTGTGCTCCGCAACGGGAGAGGCCACAGCAGTGAGAGGCCCGCATACCGAAAAACAAAAAAAAATACTATGCCAGCCTCAGTCATTTTTGAAATATTAAGGATATTATAATAGTCTAAATCATAAGACATATTAGCAGCACTACAAAATCACTCATGACATAAAATGTTGTCAGTCTCTGTCACCTTCATAGATGGCAAAGCAAAAATCATTCCGATCAAGAACCTAACGAACAATACGGTTATATTTTCCCGTTTAAAACAAGTTATTTATTGTCAAATTTGAGATTGCTGCTATGAGTTTTACATTTCTGCTGTTGCTTTTGCCTAAAGGTGAAAATCAGGCCTGAAAACAAGCTTCTTGCTCCCATGGGCAGGGACTGGCAGATGCAGCCTTACAGTATTTGAGATGTTTCTTTTTAAACATCTTTATTGGAGTGTAATTGCTTTACAATGGTGTGTTAGTTTCTGCTGTATAACAAAGTGAACCACCTATACATAAGCATATATCCCCACATCCCTTCCCTCTTGTGTCTCCCTCCCACCCTCCCTATCCCACCCCTCTAGGTGGTCACAAAGCACCGAGCTGATCTCCCTCTGCTATGCGGCTGCTTCCCACTAGCTATCTGTTTTACATTTGGTAGTGTATATATGTCCATGCCACTCTCTCACTTCGTCCCAGCTTACCTTTACCCCTCCCCGTGTCCTCAAGTCCATTCTCTACTTCTACATATTTATTCCTGTCCTGCCACTAGGTCTTTTTTTTTTTCTTAAAGTTAAATAGAAAATTCTCCTCCCAGAACTACAACATTTATTTATTTTCTGTTTGTTTTATTTATTTTTTAAACATCTTTATTGGAGTATAATTACTTTACAATGGTGTATTAGTTCCTGCTGTATAACAAAGTGAATCAGCTATACATATACATATGTTCCCATATCTCTTCCCTCTTGCGTCTCCCTCCCCCCCTCCCTATCCCACCCCTCTAGGTGGTCACAAAGCACCGAGCTGATCTCCCTCTGCTATGTGGCTGCTTCCCACTAGCTATCTGTTTTACATTTGGTAGTGTATATATGTCCATGCCGCTCTCTCACTTTGTCCCAGCTTACCCTTCCCCCTCCCCGTGTCCTCAAGTCCGTTCTCTAGTAGGTCTGCATCTTTATTCCTGTCCTGCTCCTAGATTCTTCATAACCTTTTTTTTTTTTCCCCATATATATGTGTTAGCATACGGTATTTGTTTTTCTCTTTCTGACTTTCTTCACTCTGTATGACAGACTCTAGGTCCATCCCCCTCACTACAAAAAACTCAATTTAGTTTCTTTATATGGCTGAGTAATATTCCATTGTATATATGTGCCACATCTTCTTTATCCAATCACCTGTCGATGGACACTTAGGTTGCTTCCATGTCCTGGCTATTGTAAATAGTGCTGCAATGAACATTGTAGTAAATGACTCTTTTTGAATTATGGTTTTCTCAGGGTATATGCCCAGTAGTGGCATTGCTGGGTCATATGGAAGTTCTATTTTTAGTTTTTTAAGGAACCTCCATACTGTTCTCCATAGTGGCTGTATAAATTTACATTCCCACCAACAGTGCAAAAGGGTTCCCTTTTCTCCACACCTTCTCCAGCATTTGTTTGTAGATATTTGTGATGATGGCCATTCCGACCAGTGTGAGGTGATACCTCATTGTAGTTTTGATTTGCATTTCTCTGATGATTAGTGATGTTGAGCATTCTTTCATGTGTTTGTTGGCAATCTGTATATCTTCTTTGGAGAAATGTCTATTCAGGTCTTCTGCCCATTTTTGGATTGGGTTGTTTGTGTTTTTTATTGAGCTGCATGAACTGCTTATAAATTTTGGAGATTAATCCTTTGTCAGTTGCTTCATTTGCAAATATTTTCTCCCATTCTGTGAGTTGTCTTTTTGTATTGTTTATGGTTTCCTTTGCTATGCAAAACCTTTTAAGTTTCATTAGGTCCGATTTGTTTATTTTAGTTTTTATTTCCATTTCTCTAGGAGGCTGGTCAAAAAGGATCTTGCTGTGATTTATGTCATAGAGTGTTCTGCCTATGTTTTCCTCTAAGAGTTTGATAGTTTCTGACCTTACATTTAGATCTTTAATCCATTTTGAGTTTATTTTTGTGTATTGTGTTAGGGAGTGTTCTAATTTCATTCTTTTACATGTAGCTGTCCAGTTTTCCCAGCACCATTTCTTGAAGAGACTTTTTTCCACTGTGTATTCTTGCCCCATTATCAAAAATAAGGTGATCATATGTGCGTGCATTTATCTCTGGGCTTTCTATCCTGTTCCATTGATCTATATTTCTGTTTCTGTGCCAGTACCATACTGTCTTGATTACTATAGCTTTGTAGTATAGTCTGAAGTCCAGGAGCCTGATTCCTCCAGCTCTGTTTTTCTTTCTCAAGAATGCTATGCCTATTCAGGGTCTTTTGTGTTTCTATACGAATTGTGAAATTTTTTGTTCTAGTTCTGTGAAAAATGCCATTGGTAGTTTGATAGGGATTGCATTGAATCTGTAGATTGCTTTGGCTAGTATAGTCATTTCCACAATGTTGATTCTTCCAATCCAAGAACATGGTAGATCTCTCCATCTGTTGGTATTATCTTTAATTTCTTTCATCAGTGTCTTATAGTTTTCTGTGTACAGGTCTTTTGTCTCCTTAGGTAGGTTTATTCCTAGATATTTTATTCTTTTTGATGCAATGATAAATGGGAGCATTTCCTTAATTTCTCTTTCAGATTTTTCATTATTAGTGTATAGGAATGCAAGAGATTTCTGTGCATTAATTTTGTATCCTGCTACTTTACCAAATTCATTGATTAGCTCTGGTAGTTTTCTGGTAGTATCTTTAGGATTCTCTATGTATAGTATCATGTCATCTGCAAACAGTGACAGTTTTAATTCTTTTCCGATTTGGATTCCGTTTATTTCTTTTTCTTCGCTGATTGCTGTGGCTAAAACTTCCAAAACTATGTTGAATAATAGTGGTGAGAGTGGGCAACCTTGTCTTGTTCCTGATCTTAGTGGAAATGGTTTCAGTTTTTCACCATTGAGAATGATGTTGTCTCTGGGTTTGTCATATATGATCGTTTTTATGTTGAGGTAAGTTCCCTCTATGCCTACTTTCTGGAGAGTTTTCATCATAAATGAGTACTGAATTTTGTCAAAAACTTTTTCTGCATCTATTGAGATTATCATATGGTTTTTATCCTTCAGTTTTTTAAAATGTTGTATCACATTGATTGATTTGCGTATATTGAAGAATCCTTGCATTCCTGGGATAAACCCCACTTGATCATGGTGTATGATCCTTTTAATGTGCTGTTGGATTCTGTTTGCTAGTATTTTGCTGAGGATTTTTGCATCTATGTCCATTAGTGATACTGGCCTGTAGTTTTTTTGTGACATCTTTGTCTGGTTTTGGTATCAGGGTGATGGTGGCCTTGTAGAATGAGTTTAGGAGTGTTCCTCCCTCTGCTATATGTTGGAAGAGTTTGAGAAGGATACGTGTTAGCGCTTCTGTAAATGTTTGATAGAATTTGCCTGTGAAGCTATCTGGTCCTGGGCTTTTGTTCATTGGAAAATTTTTAATCACAGTTTCGATTTCAGTGCTTGTGATTGGTCTGTTTATATTTTCTATTTTTTCCTGGTTCATTGTCAGAAGGTTGTGCTTTTCTAAGAATTTGTCCATTTCTTCCAGGTTGTCCATTTTATTGACATATGGTTGCTTGTAGTAATCTCTCATGATCCTTTGTATTTCTGCAGGGTCAGTTGTTACTTCTTTTTCATATTTAGTTCTATTGAGTCTTCTCCCTTTTTTTTCTTGATGAGTCTGGCTAATGGTTTATCAATTTTGTTTAACTTTTCAAAGGACTGACTTTTAGTTTTACTGATCTTTACTATTCTTTCCTTTATTTCTTTTTCATTTATTTCTGATCTGATCTTTATGATTTCTTTCCTTCTGCTAAATTTGGGTTATTTTTGTTCTTCTTTCTCTAATTGCTTTAGGTGTAAAGTTAGGTTGTTTATTTGAGATTTTTCTTGTTTTGTGAGGTAGGATTGTATTTCTATAAACTTCCTGCTTAGAACTGCTTTTGCTGCATCCCATAGGTTTTGGGTCATCGTGTGTTCATTGTCATTTTTTTCTAGGCATTTTTTGATTTCCTCTTTGAGTTCTTCAGTGACTTCTTGGTTATTTAGTAGCATAATGTCTAGCCTCCATGTGTTTGTATTTTTTACAGTTTTTTTTCCTGTAATTGATATCTAGTCTCATAACATTGTGGTTGGAAAGGATACTTGATTCGATTTCAGTGTTCTTAAATTTACCAAGGCTTGATTTGTGACCCAAGATATCGTCTTTCCTGGAGAATGTTCCATGAGCACTTGAGAAGACAGTGTATTCTGTTATTTTTGGATGGAATGTCCTATAAATATCAGTTAAGTCCATCTTGTTTAATGTATCATTTAAAACTTGTGTTTCCTTATTTATTTTCCTTTTGGATGATCTGTCCATTGGTGAAAGTGGGGTGTTAAAGTCCCCTACTATGATTGTGTTACTGTCGATTTCCCCTTTTATGGCATTTGCCTTATGTATTGAGGTGCTCCTATGTTGGGTGCATAAATATTTAAAATTGTTATATCTTCTTGGATTGATGCCTTGATCATTATGTAGCGTCCTTCTTTGTCTCTTGTGATAGTCTTTATTTTAAAGTCTGTTTTGTCTGATATGAGAATTGCTACTCCAGCTTTCTTTTGATTTCCATTTTTGCAGAATATCTTTTTCCATCCCCTCACTTTCAGTCTGTATGTGTCACTAGGTCTGAAGTGGGTCACTTGTAGACAGCATATGTACGGGTCTTGTTTTTGTATCCATTCATCCAGTCTATGTCTTTTGGTTGGAGCATTTAATTCATTTACATTTAAGGTAATTATCGATATGTATGTTCCTATTACCATTTTCGTAATTGTTTTGGGTTTGATATTGTAGGTCTTTTCCTTCACTTGTGTTTCCTGCCTAGAGAAGTTCCTTTAGCATTTGTTGTAAAGCTGGTTTGGTGGTGCTGAATTCTCCTAACTTTTGCTTGTCTGTAAAGGTTTTAATTTCTCCATCGAATCTGAATGAGATCCTTGCTGGGTAGAGTAATCTTGGTTGTAGGTCTTTCCCTTTCCCCACTTTAAATATGTCCTGCCACTCCTTTCTGGCTTGCAGAGTTTCTGCTGAAAGATCAGCTGGTAACCTTATGGGGATTCCCTTGTATGTTATTTGTTGCTTTTCCCTTGCTGCTTTTAATTTTTTTTCTTTGTATTTAATTTTTGATAGTTTGATTAATGTGTCTCAGCATGTTTCTCTTTGGGTTCATCCTTTATGGTACTCTTTTTGCTTCCTGTACTTGACTGACTATTTCCTTTTCCATGTTAGGGAAGTTTTCGACTATAATCTCTTCAAGTATTTTCTCAGACCCTTTCTTTTCCTCTTCTTCTTCTGGGAGCCCTGTAATTCGAATGTCGGTGCGTGTAATGTTGTCCCAGAGGTCTCTGAGACTGTCCTCAGTTCTTTTCATTCTTTTTTCTTTATTCTGCTCCCTGGCAGTTACTTCCACCATTTTATCTTCCAGCTCACTTATCCGTTCTTCTGCCTCAGTTATTCTGCTATTGATTCCTTCTAGAGTATTTTTAATTCTAGTAATTGTGTTGTTCATCACTGTTTGTTTGCTCTTTAGTTCTTCTAGATCTTTGTTAAATGTTTGTTGTATTTTCTCCATTCTGTTTCCGAGATTTTGGATCATCTTTACTATCCTAACTCTGAATTATTTTACAGGTAGGTTGCCTATTTTATCTTCCTTTATTTGGTCTTGCAGGTTTTTGCCTTGCTCCTTCATCTGTAACATATATTTTGTTGTTTCTTTTTTTTTTTGATGGGTGGTGCTGTATTCCTGTCTTACTGGTTGTTTGTCCTGAGACGTCCAGCACTGGAGTTTGCAGGCAGTTGGATAGAGTCAGGTCTTGGTGCTGAGATGAGGACCTCCGGGAGGCCTCATTCCTATTAATATTCCCTGGGGTCTGAGGTTCTCCGTTAGTCCAGAGGTTTGGACTCGGAGCCCTCACCACAGGATCTTGGGCATGACCTGTGACCCGGAAACCAAGATCCCACAAGCTTCACGGTGCAGTTAAAAAAAAAAGAAGAAAGAAAGAAAGGAACAGTACAATATCAAAGAATAAAATAGAAAATAAAATTAGAAAGATAAAAAATATATTAGGAAAAATAAAACTATAATTGAAACAACTTCAACAAGGTAAAATACAACCACAACAGAAAAAAGAAAAAAAAAAAAAGCCCTGGCTATGCGGGTGGAGTTTAGGTGGGGGTGGAACTCTAGGCAGGGGTGGGGTTTAGGGTGGGGTGGGTCCTAGGCGGTTAGGGGAGTGACGTTTGAGCATGGGGCGGGGCCTAGGTTCAGGACCTAGGTAGCTGGAAAAGTCCCTTGGGGGCGGGGCCTAGGTTGGGTGACATTCAAGCATGGGGTGGGGTGTCTGCTTAGGACTTGGGGAGGGGGAGAGGCAGCACATCCAAAGGAGGGCCTCTGGAGTGTGGGGTTCCGGAGTTTGGAGGTAGGGCCCTGAGTGAGGGTGTGTGGTTGGGGTTTAGGCCCAGCTCATTGGACGGGGTCTCCCAGTGTAGAGGTGGGGCCCTGGGTGGGTTGTGGGGGCGGGGCTTGGGCTCTGTGCGCAGGAGGGAGGCTCCGAGGACAGAGGATTAGGCCTGGGAGCCCAGCAGCCTTCCTGGTGCCTAAGTGGACAGGGGACGCACTGGCCGCGTTCCCTTCTGTTTCTCTGCACCCCTCCCCCACCTTCTCTCCCAGGTTCTCCCCCCTAACGGGGGTGGGTACCACTTGGTGTAGGAGCTCCTCACCTCCCCCAGCCGCCCCTCAGGGGTGCCGGTCCTGGAGGTCTGGCCTTTACTTTTACTCCGCCTTGCCTTCCTCCCACTCCCTCAGGACCTGCACAGCTGGAGGGGGCCTCTGTGGGCAGAGGATCAGGCCTGGGTCTTCAGCAGTCTCCCAGGGGCCCACGTGGGCATGGTAAACCTGGCCATGCTCCCTTTTGATCCTCTGCCGTCCCGGTGGTTCCCCAATTTCCCCTTTCGGGTGTGGGATCCCCTCCCCTCCCACAGCCAGCCCTCAGGGGCGCCCATCTCATCCTACCTCCACTTCTCCTCCCCCTTCACTACCCCCACACCCCACGTCCTACCCAGTCACTGGAGGTTCCTCCCGTTCCCTTAGGTGTCTGTGGTCCCCCACCAGTACCTGGTAGGTACCCTAGTTGTGAGGAGACGCGAATTCCAGATTCTCCCAGTATGCCGTCTCAACTCCGCCTATGAGATGCCTCTGCGTGTTTCAGTTACTAGGCCTTCATGATTCTTGTGACCCTGGCAATGGGACTGCCGTCTTGATTTGCCTCACCCAGGAGAAGCCATTTTTCAAGTTCCCCCTTCTTCCCTTTCACTGTTGGAATATTCCTGCTTTTCACCTTAGAACCCCATCGCTCCCTGAAAGTCCCTCTTTCCCCTAAAGTGATTGGCAGCATTGACCTCCATATTTTCCTCTTGGCAAGAGCAATCTGGTGTCATGGATCTTTAATTCTGGTTAGTGGCTATAGTTAGTGAATATAGGAATGTCTGGCACAGTTTCAGAGCACTAAAAGTTACTTGGAACAGGCAAATTCCTTCAGTTGCTCCTTGAGTAATGGCCTTTGTCTGATTGCCTTTTGCTTCTTTGCAAAGAATCTACCCTATATAGCAGGCTTTTTTTTTTTCTTCCCCCTTTACACATCCTACTTCATGGATGCCTGTTATAATCTTATGAAAGAGTGATGGTAGCTAGAGTGTCACAATATTTCCGTAGCAGTTTAAGACTGGTCCCTGATATTATATACAAGGAGCAGAGGTAAACCTTTTTCCTCCTCCTATATTTTGTGTGTCTATGTGTTTTGGGGCCTGAGAGGGAGACAAAAAGTGAGAAGGAGAGAGAGAGAGAAAAGAAAAGAGGAGGAGAAGGAGAAGAAGGGGAGAGGGAGGAGGTTCTTGTAAAGGATCCCACATTCTCCTGCCACCTGCACTTGCAAATCTTTCCATTTATTCTTCTGTTCTTCCAGCTGGAGGTGTCAATGGTTTCTACCCAGAGACCACAGTGATCATACCTGCAATCAAACAGTTTGGGTTTGTTGCTTATGGCAACAAGGAGAACCCTCACCCAGGGGAACCATGGGAGAGTCTCATTACAAAGGTGTTAAGGATGACTTGTCATAGGATTATAGGTTGAGTTAGCTGTTTTGCGTGGGGGGTTCAAGGAAATGGAAAATTGCTTGGGATTAAATGCTGCCAGGAGGTGAGGGTAACTGGTTAAGTATCTTTGTAAGTATTATTTAGAAGGATGGAGGAATAAAAGAAGGCTAAATCTGTATTTGATTTAAAAAGTCAGTTGTTATTCGTATTAGCCAGGAGAGGACTTGGTATTTTTGTGGTTTGCACAGTATCCTTGCTTTTGTCTGTGCTTAAACCAGTCTGTAAAGTACTTTTGGGGTTTGTTTGTTTTGGGGGGTTCTTTTTTGGTCCCAGTTCGTTGTAGTGACAGAGTGACCTTATCTAATATTGATGTTCTATGAGCTTGTTATGCTCAGTGGGAGAACACCAAGGCCTAGCTCCGGACGCCCACCAGCATCTCACACCACCAAGGCCTCCCTGAGAGTACCAGGCCACTGGCCCCTAGCTCTTAGGGGCTGCTTTTCTCTTTCTCATAGTTAATTGTTTAACATGAGCAAAACAATAAGGGGACCACCTGTCGTGCAGGCCGAGAAGAGTGTGGGGTTTGGAATCCGCTCACCAGCTGGATACTTCCTTGGGTGATTTGTTTTTCCTCTTGAGGTTTATTTTCTCCATATTTAAAATGAGAATAACAGTAGTAATGTTGCAGATTAAATGACATGATGCATATAAAGCACGCAGTACCTGTTATGAATAATAGTCACTAAAACTGTTATTATTTTATTATTATTATACCAACAACATATCCCTTCCCCTACATTCAAAAGTTGGGAGTGGTGGGAGTCGTGTACTAGAATTAGCATTTAGTTACCTTATACCATGAATCAGAAAAAATACAAATTCGGCAATTCCTCCTTTTCTTCCCCTCTTTCACCATGATGTGGCCTTGGAAAGGGGCTCACTTCTCATCAGACATTAACGTGGAAGGAGCTGTAGATTTAAAAGAAAAATAGAATCCAATTTAAAAATTATCCTTTTTATTATGTAGAGTTAGGTGAAATGAATTAAATGGGTCTTTCATTATTTAATTTGAGCAATAAATCCCAGTGACAGGTAATAAAAGTCTCCTCATCATAGGCGAGCGCTGTCTGTTACGAATGAGGCTCAAGAGTAGCTTTCTGAAGTTCCCCCGCAAACAGAGCACAACTTCGTAACCCGCAAGCTGGGCAAATGGGTGCATTTAACTGTGTCACACCGCAGAATGGCTGTCCTGACAGGCTTGTCTGTGTAGCTTTGCTTCCACCATTTGTCCTAGGGTTCTATCCGTCCGTTTTTTTTTTTTTTTTTAATAATTTTCTTTTTCTTAATAATTATTTTTTATTTTAATAACTTTATTTTATTTTACTTTACCTTCCTTCCTCCCTCCCTCCCTCCCTCCCGCCCTCCCTCCCTCCCTCCCTTCCTTCCCTCCTTTAGACGACAAATCATCCCAAATTGAGGAGGTGGACTTTGAGGGCAAGATTTATGATTTTTGTTCTTAACTTGTTCAGACTTGTGTTCTTAATCTAAATTAGCTTCTGTATTGACAGAAGATGTCCCCAAGCCTTTGACTTTATCCTGCTGCAGCTACCCAGCAGCTACCTGGAGCACTGCTACTCAGAGTGTGCTCCTTGGAATATACTGGTTCACTGAAATACTTATTACCAAGATAAGTACAAAAATTGAGAGCAGTCTCCTAGAAACCGTTATAGCAAGAAGGTATTGCCACACCTTCTAAGCATATGGTCAGTGGGCTTGCATTTTATATATCTTCTTTCTTTAATGTTTCAGTCATTCATTTTTATTGAATTTTATAAAAGTATCAATCTGCAGTAGATCAGAAAAGAAAATGTCCATAACCGCAGGTAGTTTATGAGCACCGTCCCAGGCCAATGGAAAGCCTAAGATGAGATAACAGAAGCAGAGCCTTGTATCCAGGCACATCCGAGCTTTGAGGAAGAGATGGTGGGAGACGCAGGGTGGGGTGAGGAGGGTGGGAAGTGTTCGTCCGTGTGACGCAAAACTCAGTACAAGGATTTTCGCTCTAAATGTATCCTCTTAAAGGAAGCACAGGATGACAAATGTGGGACATTTGATTTATTTTAGTCCAGTCTCATATCGTCAGGGATTATATAACTCTCTTCAGCCGTCTATTTCAGAGTCCACTCTTAGAAAATGTGTCTAAAAGTATCTAGCCTACATTCTTCGTTTTTCAGTTTTTAGGTCTTTCTCATTATCTTTCACAAACCAAATCAGAATTGGATCTTTGGAAATCTTTTTTGCTTCATGGATATAATTTAAAAATAAGCTTTGGTGCCCAGGATGGAATTTGTGTTACACTAAATGCATACAGGGCAAAGAGCTTCGGCATCTAATGGAGCTTCCATGCATTTTCTGTCTGAAAGCTTGTGGTCAAAAATAGCTGGAGGGCTTCCCTGGTGGCGCAGTGGTTGAGAGTCCGCCTGCCGATGCAGGCGACACGGGTTCGTGCCCCGGTCTAGGAAGATCCCACATGCCGCGGAGTGGCTGGGCCCGTGAGCCATGGCCACTGGGCCTGCACGTCCGGAGCTTGTGCTCCGCAGCGGGAGAGGCCACAACAGTGAGAGGCCTGCATACAGCAAAAAAAGAAAAAGAAAAATAGGTGGAGAAATAAAGAAATTGCACATAATATCAGGAAAGAGGCCCATGACTTTTAGATTTAATAGCGTACTTATATTTTTGCTCAGTAATTTGATCTGCAAAATCATACAGAGTTGACTATTCGGTGGATGTAAACCTTACTGGTTTGCCTACAATAGAGAGACTTAGATTCCGCCTGTCTGCTGAGTATTCAAAACAGAACCTTTGTAGACTTAATTCCCTTTAAGAGGGAAAGGCTCCACCATCTCCTGGATTCATGACACTGGGACTGCCTTAGGAGGGACTAGTGACTGTTTCTATAGGTGATAAGAAAACCTTGATTTTTGATTATAGCAATTTTTTATTATATATATAAACTTGGAAAATACAGAAAAATTATAAAGAGAAGTAAAAACAACCACAGTTTTCTTTTATGCAAAAATTACTGTTTATATGTAGAGATATTTCCTTTCAGCCCTTTCCCATATTTATATAAAATTAGGAATATAATAAGAATTGTATGTATAGAGTCGATTCTCAATACTTGCAATAGTTATGTTCTCTGAAGTTGCTGTGAACATGGAATTAGCAAATACTAAACCATTGTTCCCAGGGGAAATACAGGGTTAGGTTCCTGTGAGCCTGTGGTGGCAACATTTTTGTCTACCTATCAACAGAACCTTGTATGTATGATTGTGTTTGAAGACACGTTCTTTAGTATTTATTATTGATTCACCAACATTGAACTCGTGACCTACAGCACTCTAACTCATGCCTGAATGAAGTTTATCCATCACATTTATTTTCTCCATAAGGCAAATCATAGCATTCTTGCACTTAAGAACACTAGACAGCCCTTCATCACTGTGCCAGGGGGCCTTTTAAACAGCAAAGTCACCAACAAAAAACACAAAAATGTGAAGACAGCTTTACATGTGAGAGCTGAAAGAAGAAGTTTTGCCTTACTTGACCTCAGCTAGAAGCATGCATGTCAGTCAACTCAAATTTTTCTCTGCTCTGTGCATTTCTGTGCCTGACCCCAAAAGTGCCCTGAGTATTCATTTGGAAGCTACCAATAAATTATGGCAACTGGTTGAACTTGCAAATACGAAATCTGAAAGTTATTATGATCAGCTGTGTAAATATGGTTTTCCACGCTGCTTTATTTTTTAACTTTGCATTATACCAGTAGGCTTTCAGCATGCATTATAATCTCTTCAAATATTTTGGTAATGATTGACTTCATATACTTTGCTAAATATTCTAGTCTCACAAAAAATGACTACAGCAAAGTGGAAAAGAGCAGATAAATCATTTACTGGGTATAAACTAGAATTTTGGAAAATATCTGTGCTCTTCCCAAATCCCTCCTTTTAAAAGGCAAATTACATGGTGGAAGCTGAAAATTAGCCCATGCCAAATAAGATTTGAACCATTGAAAGATTTTAACCATTCAGGATTGTCCAAAGTTGAGTTAGAATTTTGTTCTCTCTGTTGAGGCCCCAAGAAAGGAAGACAATCATGCGCTATTTCCACGCAGAGGGTGCTGATTGCCCACTGACCTCCCTTTCCTCTCTCCCTTCTTCTTTTCTTTTATTAATAGTTGTGAGGGATTCTCCGGTGGCGCAGTGGTTGAGAGTCCGCCTGCCGATGCAGGGGACACGGGTTTGTGCCCCGGTCCGGGAAGATCCCACGTGCCGCGGAGCGGCTGGGCCCGTGAGCCATGGCCGCTGAGCCTGCGCGTCCGGAGCCTGTGCTCCGCAGCGGGAGAGGCCACAACAGTGAGAGGCCCGCGTATCGAAAAAAAAAAAAAAAAATAGTTGTGAGTGCTGCCCTTGATTGAGTGATGTGTACATTGCTATTTCTAACCAACTGCTTACAGTGTTCACTGTTAAGAGGTATCTCTTTTAACTAATTTTACCTCCCCCAGGTGTTGGATTAAATGATGGGCAGTGGCATTCCGTCTCTTTGTCTGCCAAAAGGAGTTACCTGAGCGTGGTGGTGGATGGCCAAGTGGCTTCTGCATCTCCTTCCCTGGGGCCTGAGCAGATTTATTCAGGGGGCACCTATTATTTTGGAGGTAAGAGAAACGGTTGCTCCATATGGGCAATTGAACCATGTTTGCAGTCACTTGCCCTGTGTCTTAAAGTCATCGTGTTTTAACCAGTGTGAATATTATGGAATAATTTCTCACTTTCTTTGAACATGGAAATGTTGAGTAGATCACGATGATTAATTGTGACCTAAAATGCATTTCTTTGAGGTGGACTGACTTATGTTTATGATTTCTATAATGAGATTGCTTGCAAGTAGACCATGCTCTTCAGTTCTCACTTTCAAATGTTGTTGTATTTTCCTGATGTTGAATGGCCTTACATGTATGTCTTTTTCAGATTTTATGGGCTCATTTCATTGCACTGTTTTCCTGATCATGCCTCTTAGCTTTTCTAGAGCATTCTTTTTGCTTTTCTGCTGCTCAGTGCAGGTCAATATTATGCCAGTGGACAAAAAATCTAACTTAATTAGCCCCAGAAGCCTCTTCTCACTGCTAAGTAATAACGCACTGATATAGTTGATAAAATGAAGGCATTAGCCTTCAGCACCAGGCCATCTCTCTTAAAGGACAAAAACAAATGAAGTGTTTACTTGTCCAGTGGATGTTGGATTGAACTAAAATCTTCAAAAAGCAAACCTTGGAAGTGGAAATGAATCTTTAGCACTGGAAAATTAAAATAAGGCAATACTTAACATTAATTAGAAAGACAAAGTTGTAAAACTGTTAGTAGTAAGACTTATTTTTAATCATGACTTGAGGTGTTTCTTCTTGTTATTTTGAAATGTAATCATGACTTCTGTCTAGAAGCACTTTTGAATTTGGTTGAAAGCCCAGTCTTCATTATTCATCAATAAAATACAAATTCCTTTCTAAGAATTGACAGTAAGTACACAGACCATGAATCATTCATCTTATATTAAGAGTGAACAAACAAACCAAAAAACCCCTACCTAATCCATTACTGTGAAAGGCAGCATAATGCCAACAATCTTAAAAGATATAATTGCTTCCTTTAGGGTGATGTGTTCATTTATAAACAAGTGGTTTATAAAACCTTATGGAATATATGATTGATTTTATAGCAGTCCATAGGAACATGTTCGTTTAATACATGGTAGGATATACAAACAGTCCCTGACTTAGGATTTTTCAACTTTATGATGGTGCGAAGAAATACACATTCAATAGAAACCGTACTTTGAATTTTGATCTTTTCCCAGGCTAGTGACATGTGGAATAATACTCTCTCAGGATGCTGGGCAGTGGCAGGGAGCCACAGCTTCCAGTCACCCACACAATCCCAAGGGTAAACAACAGATACACTTAAACCATTCTGTTTTCACACAACCAATCTGTTTTCACTTTCAGTACAGTATTCAATAAATTACGTGAGGATTCAACACTTTATTATAAAGTAGGGTTTGTGTTAGGTGATTTTGCCCAGCTGTTGGCTAATGTAAGTGTCCTGAGCATGTTTAAGGTAGGCTGGGCTAAGCTATGATGTTTGGCAGGTTGGATATATTAAACACATTTTTGGCTTAGGATATTTTCAACTTACAATGGGTTTATCAAGATGTAACCACATTGTAAGTCAAGGAAGATCTGTGTAGAACAACTTAAGAGCTTTCACTTCAAAGGAAAAGATTTAGAAGCACCAAAAGAGGTAAGAAAAAACCCAAACATTTTGTTAAATGATGCAAAAAAGAGATGATAAAAATAACAGACTGCATAAAAGTGTAAGTAATGAAAATAGACTCATCATTCTTAAATTATTTTAGACCCTTCCTGTTCAGATTTAATGATGCCTACCTATTTTTTGTACAAAATTTTGATTGATTTTTATTCACACTATAATATTTTATAATGAAATATATCACATGTGCACTCTGTAATTTTGCTTGTTTTTATTATGATACATATGATATACACCATTTTAATTAAATGAACTTAATAATTTTTGAATAGTTTTAGATTTACCAGAGGGTTGCAAAGATACACTGGGAGTTGCCAAATAGCCCACACCCAGTTACTTCATATTGTTCACATCTTACATCATATATACAATTTAAAGAATACTAATTATTATTTTTAAAATACACTTCTGCACATGCATTTTCCAGCTTAAGAAAGATAACATTACCAACATCCATTTGTCACTCCATGATCATACCTCTTCATCTCCCCAGGTAACCATCATCTTGAATTGGGGTTTTATGTCTCCTGTCATGTTCTTTATGATTTGACATCTATGAAGGTATTCCTGAGTCCCTAAACAATATACTGTGAAAGCTTCCATAATAAAATTCCAACTTCAGGGCTTTTATTTAAATAACCAATCTTAAGTTTACTTAGGCAACATTTCTGTTTATTCAATCATCTTCTCAATTGGTAACCTTAAGTACCAGAGTATGTTTGATCTTGTCATGAGATTCTATTAATCACTAAGTATATACCTTGCAAGCCCCAGGGCACCCTGACATTTCCAGGGCTGCGAGCAAGGGTCCAAAGGAAAGCAGGAGGCCTCCTGCTGCCACATTTCTCCCTCCTCCTCCCAGCCTTGTGCCTCCAGGACCTGGTAGAGGAGGTCCATCCTTCTGGAAGCCCAAGTAGGGCTTCTGGGGTGGGAATTCTGGATTCTGGGATGGGCTAGAAGGGAGCAGTTTCCAAGTGGGCACATCACCTTCCCCTGTGAGACCCCCTGTTGCCATGGGCAGAATCATGGCTGGAGGAGGGTTAGAATAGGGCCCCCTAAAGGGCAGGACTGGCTCAGGGGCTCATTGTCTGAGTGGTACTGGCAATGGGGTGACCAATGATGCCAAAATCTTGACTCTCCACGCACCAATGCCGAAAAGAAATACGGAGGCAGGGTTTTGGAGGAACGAGAAAAAGTAGCTTTATTCTTTGCCGGGCAAAGAGAGGACACAGCAGCGCCCCCCCACTCCCTGGGAATAGGAGAGATTTTATATCCTAATGAAGGTCTTGCTTTTTTTTTTTCTTTTGCGAAATTTCAAAACAGCCACAGCTGGCGTCAGGCAACCTGGTAACTGGGGTTGGTCTTTTCTGAAGTTATTGGCCGGTGACCTTCTTTCTGAAACAAAGAATGCTACAAGGGAGTGTAAGGGCAGAAGAAAGCCAGGTGCAGAGTGTAATTCATACGGAGTCAGAGAGTACTCAGCTTCGTGAAGGAGAAGTCCAGCTACAAGTGTTTGTTAGTAGTAACAGCTAAAGAATAACCAAGACTGCTTAACTCTTTCCGGCCTGTTTATGTTGTTTCCCAGCCTGTTCACTGTTTCCTTATTTTCCTTGTTTATCAGAAAATAGAAGTCTCATTTTTATTTAAGAGAAGTCTTATTTCTGTTTTTGCTGCACCAGCAGCTCTCCCGTTTTAGCACTGAAAGCCTGGAGTCCTGGGAACAGCCTCCCTGCTTCCCACCCCCAGAGCAAACTTGGCGGTTGGTCACCCTAGAAAACCTTCTCCGCCGTGTGGATGAGAGTCCCCTTTACTCCTAGGATCTGTTTTATCTAGATGGAGGGCTTTTTTTAGGTAGTTAATTTTGGGGCAGTCTGTCCCACCAGCCTGGGTTGTATTTGCTTTCTGTGTCAGTCTTGAGTGTGACTATTGAGAGAGCGGGCTGCCCGGAACTCACAGCATTCTGCATCTACTGCCGCACGCCACTCTTTGCCCATCATTGTTTACGTTTTCTCCCTCCTCAAATGTATGCCTTTCAAAAACTTACTGAGGTCAGCTTTTATCATTTATAAACTATAAAATTTAAATCTGGGTTCTCCAGATTGAGGATGGAGGAAAGTCTAACTTCTGTGTATTCCCCTATGCAATCTTTGTGCGATTGAATAACACACCGTGTAGCACAAGCTAGAGATACTAGACTGTGTGCAGAATCCTCACACTCCTGCTTGTATAAATCAGACATTATCCATCCAGTGAACTGGCTACACCACCCTGAAGTCAAACCCGACATCTTACTTCTGGTACGTGCAGTGATCATTTATCTGCCATCTCAGAGGTGCTTAACATGCTGCCTGCCTCTAGTAATGGATCCATCCATTAATTCAGCATGAAAGCATTCCCTAGATATCTTCATATTTTAGAACTTTCATCCCAAACCAGTTCAGTGCTGAATTTCTCTCTGCTGTTGCGTTATATTAACCTGTGGATGTCTGTTATCATAGGCTAATGAGACTCACCTGGGTTGAACCCTACTTTGTTCTTTAGAATCTCTTGCTTATTAAACATTGTAGCCAGGAATGTGAAGGGCCTCATAATATGACCGCTGTGCTCTCTGTAAAGTTCCATGACCTCTCCTTGTGACTGTGAGTTTGCTTAGTTTTGTTCCCTATAGAGGCATACCACACAATTTATTTTATTCTGAAATAGTTTGAAATGTGTCAGGAAACACCACCTGGAGAAAAGGAGATTAGCAGCGCTGTTTATATTCCTGGCATATTGTAGCTGCCCCCAAATATTATTGAACTGCTATCCTCTCGGGTTTTATTTTAACATTCTTAATTGGTTAATAAGTCATCTAGAAAACACATCCAGATTATGGTAACTGTACCCTATACCACAGAAGAATTTTAAGCACTGAAAGTGTGTGTAGAACCATGTACAATTAACTGATACTGAAAAAACTTTCATCCCCTTTTCTTGATATATTAAATTTAAAATTTCAGTCTCCATTGCTTAAAATATAATATTTCAGTGTGCCTGATAACAGTTTTAAGTATGAATCCTGGCCTTTCCTTGCTGGGTAAAAGTATTTTGTTAGGAAAAAAAAGCATTAAGGAGAAACATCCTCTGTCAAAATATTTAATTATAATGGAAATTCCCCGGTAGAAAACTAGCATGGATTGTACAGGAGTTAGGGAATTGCTGATTCATTTCTTATTCTTTGAAATTATATTAGTGGTTGACAACCATAACAGCTAAGAAAGATTAATGAAAAATACATAAGTATAATATATGTGTTCATACTCCATAAAATTGTTTATTTCACTTGGATAGAGAAACACTGAGAACATCATTAAACCCCAGACAGAAATGGTTAATATTATAGTTCTTTATTATTTAAATAATTAGAAACAGGTCTTAGATAAGTGTTAGAAAAAAAATCAATATAAATGGAACACTCCTTTATGAGGCAGAGAATAAATAAAGTCAAACAATGAAATGTTTTTGACATTAAGCCATTATGATTTATTAAAATGCATGTATATGTGGCTCTTATATGCATATGAAAAGTATTTAATTACATAAATAGTTGTAATTTTATTCCAAGTCGTCGTAACTCCTTTTCCGAATAGCTTAAACACAGAAGTATTTCAGCATTATTGATTTATCTTTTCTTGTCTACAGTGCATGCTTTCATCCTTTATGCTCTTCTTTTTGCATCCCAAAAGACTAAGTTCCTGTGTTTGAGTTATATATAATTTAATACTGCTGAATGACATGTTCAGGATACTGGAGCTGATCTGTGTATTTCTAAAGTTGGGATCAAGTTAGTATCCTTGCACATAATTATTATAACAGTAGTAATTTCCTATGAATCCTATGGTAATAAAGAGAAATACGTTTGTATGAATTGCTATGTGTAATTTAGATCAAATGAATGATGACTGCAGTAGGCTTTCGCCTCCATTTCAATTTAATAATCAAATGCCTACTTTAAACATTTTTTTAGTGAAGATACTGAGTCCTGATTCATTATGATGTATCCTGATCAACTTTGTATTGTTTTGTTTTTATCAGGTTGTCCTGACAACAGCTTTGGATCCAAATGTAAAAGTCCACTTGGTGGGTTTCAGGGATGTATGAGACGCATTTCTATCAATCACAAGATGGTAGATCTGATTTCAGTTCAGCAGGAGTCCCTTGGGAACTTCAGCGACCTTCAGATAGACTCATGTGGAATCACAGACAGGTAAAGGCAATCTCACTTCTCTATTTTGACCTGTCCATTTTCAAACTTTTGACAGCAGATTGAAATTTGTATGTAAAACAAACATTTTTCTCTCCTTTTTCTTACCATCATCTGTTCCACAGGAAAGAGATAATATTCACATTAGAAATAAGAAAATATTCTTTTAGTTTTATACTTCATATTTCCAGTGATAAAATTTAACTAGAAGACATGTGACCATGTTATTTATATGTACAAATAGCTACCAGTTCACAAAAGGTGATGTTGATGCTGCTATAATTTTCGAGGGGTATAAATGTATCAAAAATATATCATTAAACGCAATAGCTTAGGAAACCCTAACAGTAATCTAGACCATCAGGTACCAGTAAATCAGAGACCTATGTGGTCAGTTATCCAACTGGCTTTTGCTTCCATGACAGCTGAATAATATTTCAGAGGCATAGGAATTTAACTGGTTGCTATGGTCCTGATGTGTACCTTGAAGAACCCATTACTATCTTCTCTGCAGGGAAAATGAAGAGGAAACTCCCTGTGAAAAAGTTTGGAGCCGTAGTGTTGATAAAGGTGTGAGGATGATCCAGTAGTTTCAATAGGAACTCCAGTACAGGGCATGCTAGTGCAAGCTTTGGGCGTTCATTGCAGAGGACAAGTAACTTTTAATATAATAATTGATAGTTAATAATTTTAAAGTATTTTTAGGCATGGGCAACTATAGCCAAATAATCTTGCCAGTCATCAAGGCAGTTATTTTTAATTATTGAGTTCAGTGGAATGTCATAGCCTTTCCAGATTAAAAAAAATCAAGCAATGTGACAAACTTAACCCCAACCGTGTAGTAGTGTTCAATATATATTTTGAGCAAACAGATAAATTCTGAGGTTTTTTAACTTTTTTTTTTTCATTTTTGGCCGCGTGGGGTCTTCATTGCTGCGCGCGGGCTTTCTCTGGTTGCAGTGATGAGTGGGGGCTACTCTTCATTGCGGTGTGTGGGCTTCTCATTGCAGTAACTTCTTTTGTTGCGGAGCACGGGCTCTAGGTGCGTAGGCTTCAGTAGTTGCAGCATGCGGGCTCAGTAGCTGAGGCTCGCGGGCTCTAGAGCGCAGGCTCAGTAGCTGTGGCGCACAGGCTTAGTTGCTCCGTGGCATGTGGGATCTTCCCAGACCAAGGCTCGAACCCATGTCCCCTGCATTGGCAGGCAGATTCTTAACCACTGCGCCACCAGGGAAGTCCCAAATTCTGAGTTTTAAAAATAACTTTTTATTTGTATGAAACATTTTATCAACATAAACACACATCTATTATATCTGAAGACCATTTATCAATGTCTGTTGATCCTGTTTTGAACACTAGTAGATATTATTCTATGTGTAGAAAAAAATAATTATAATCTTATTTAGCAATGGATTAGAAGGCCATCATTTCCTCTCTATGAATATGTGTTTATTTAACTCAATTTGTAGAGAAAATAATAGTTTAATGAAAGATGATAAAGGGAGAATTGAGACGATAAACCTCAATTGGCTTGATTTGGGGAATAAATGACAGTGACCATCTCCGTAATTACAGCCACGGCAGCTCAGGAACGTTAATCCTGATTTTGGGGAAGCCCTGTAGCAAGGCTCCTTGGGCCAGCTCTCTTGAGGTGGGTCTCACTCACAGAAGCAGGGAGCCCTCACCCTCAATGGGTGGGGAGGTTCGGTCATCCACACTGTGAGTGATGGTCATTTTGACCGTCTCAGATCGCAGAACGTTCTTTTGGTACAGGTAGACCCACACGTCTCCAACGTGGGTTTCTCTGAAGCTGCCATTTACACAAGGAATCCATCTTGCCTGCTTTCCGGAGGTGCACGCTTGTAAAACAGAGCATGATACAGCACAGTAGGAGAATTATGCTTTCGGTACCACACCTTAAAAACGCTTTTCAGAAGTAGCAAATTATGGATAGTTCTTGACTATACAGTTTTTAAAGAAAATTTTAGGCTAATGGTAACCCTGGAAATCTTAAAAATAACAGCAAAAACCAACGTATCTTTTATATTTGTATACCTTTTAAACTTCCAAAAGTATCTCTAAGTTCATTCCATTCTCTTATATTCAGAAGAAAATATGTATCCACCTGTCTTGGTCGTATATGCTATACCTGTTGACATAGCTTCCAAAGCATTATTAAATAGAAACTTAAAGGAAACCCTGTTTAGTAGGTTGTATTCTAACTTAACATGAATTAGTATTTAGGTGTGTGTGTGTGTGTGAGTGACTTGTGTAGGGTGATGTGAGTGAGTGAAGGGCCTGGCAATGTGTCTGAATGACCTTACAAGTGTGTGTGTAGGGATGGTGTGGCTGTGTGTGAGCGTGTGCATGTGTGAGTGTACACATGCATGGGTTAATGCTTGAGGACTTGTGTCATTGTGTGTGTCATGACTTGTATGAGTATGTAGGGCGATTTTGGATATGTGCGTGAGCTTACGCATTGTGTGAGAGACTTGTGCAATGACTCTGTTCTAAAATTTATTTTAAATAAATAAATTAATATGTATTTAAATTAATCTTCACAAAAACCCTTAGAACCTGTTCTTAGAGTGTTTGTTTCTTGTAAACATGGAAATAGATGCACAGAGCGGTTAAGTAAGTTGGCTAAGCGGACATGGCTAAAGGCAGAGCCCAGCATCGGATCTAAGCCCCTTGGTTCCAGGAAGTCCCCCTGCGTGCTACCTGCCATGTTGTACCGCTTCCCTGGGTGCACATCAACATGTATTGCGGTTCATGCTTAATCTATGTAGATTAAACACAGAATTTATGGCTTAATAAATTGCATTTGAAACCAGCAGGAACATTAAAAATATATTTAAAAATCTGACAGACGGAATTCCCTAGTGGTCCAGTGGTTAGGACTCCGTGCTTTCACTGCCGAAGGGCCAGGTTCGATCCTTTTTTGGGGAACTAAGATCCTGCAAGCCATGAGGCACAGCCAAAAAAAAAACATCTGACAGAATCTTAAACAATGTAGTTCTCTTTCTACTGTAACTAACTTTAAGTTGGATCAAACCTACACATAAAGGTGTACATAAATTTACATACGTGCTCACACTCACACCCACACAGTCATTTACACACATTCTTTATGTGTAAACTAATGTCATTGTACAAATCTCCCACACACATCTATACATGCATATACTCACATATCTCAAAGCCACTTGTCACACACAGTCTACACATAGACACACACACACACACACACACACACACCTCCTCGCTCATTCATCCATACACAAGCACACTCACACACCTACTCTCATAGACCCATAGCATCTTTACACACGCACCTGCACACTCATAAGATCATTCCTATACTCTTTACACACTCACACCTTTCTTACTCACAGACACAGACACACACACACACTCATCTAGAAGCCCTCCCCTTGTCCTCTGTGGACCTGCAAGGAAATCTGGGTGGGGGCTGACTGAGGCTGATGGCCATCAGTCCCTCGATGGAGGTGAGGATAGAACTGCAAAGGGAGCTGTCCTCTATGTCCCCATGTCTTGGGGCAGAAACCCAAGTGGGAGTGGGGTAGGGGTGACAATTGTTAAGGGCATAAATATTTATTAAGTTGCTTGGACCTAAACCACTTATTAAGCAATAGTATTAAGGAAATCTTTTGATATCAACTTTTTAAGAATATCAACTGGGGCTTCCCTGGTGGCGCAGTGGTTAAGAATCCACCTGCCTATGCAGGGGACATGGGTTCAAGCCCTGGTCCAGGAAGATCCCACATGCCATGGAGCAACTAAGCCTGTGCACCACCACTACTGAGCCTGCGCTCTAGAGCCTGTAGGCCACAACAACTGATCCCACATGCCACAACTACGGAAGCCTGTGTGCCTAGAGCCCGTGCTCCGTAACAAGAGAAGCCTGCGCCCTGCAACGAAGAGTAGCCCCCACTCACCGCAACTAGAGAAAACCCGCACACAGCAACAAAGACCCAACACAGCCATAAATAAATAAAATCATACACGCCACTTCAGTTTGGGGCATGTTGATATATTCATTTGTTTATGTTCTACTTTGTGTTGAAATGACTCTCAGGGAGAAAAGTATAAAAGATAATTGTTTAAAACCTTTAGTGAGAATCAGTACGTCACTATACAATGTAATTTGCCATAGGTTACTAGTAGTCAAATAGAACTACTATATGATGAATTTAAATAAAATCCACAATCCAGTCTTTCACATTGTAATTAAAAAATATGAAAAGTCAAGTCTAACAGGAATCTAGGAAAATGGACACAGTATCTTTTGCAGCAGATCAAATAGAAACAGTGCATGTATCCCAATAGATTCATTCTTTAGAATTTTAGGTGTAGTCACTTATATCTGCCCCCTTTTAAAACATTGTTCTAGGTCTGTTAAAGAATAGCCTTCTCTGTCCTTTTCTTTTCTGATTACCAATTAGAATTGTTTTTGTTTTAATTTTATTTTTAAAATTACCTCTTTCTTCTAGATTGTTACTGATTTGAAATGCTTAAAAAATTAAATACCTGTTTAAATATTCTTTGAATAGATTCTTGTGAATCTATAAAAATGCTAAAATACATATAAATTTAATTGGCATGGAGAGATGCCCATTATTTATTTTTGAATCCTTAAAAAGGTTGTAAAGTAGCGTGTACTTTATGATTACATTTGTGAACATAATACATTATACACACACACATATATGTTTATAGTGGTAATGTTTATATATTGAAATTATAAATTATATTTCTTCTCTATTGTTTCCTATATTGTTTGATTTCTGTACAGTGCATATCTATTTTTTATAATCAGGAAAAGCAGTAACATTATTTTCAGTTAAAATTGGGAAAATCCTAAAAGCAAAACATGAAGTTCCCAGTCTTAGTTTTAAAAGAGGAGGTGGCAGAAACTTCATCAAGAATATATTCTTGACAGGTTTTGTAATTTATTTATTTTTTTATTCTGGGGTGAATGAGAGCATTGGTCTCAATATAACTTTTAATTTAAATTCTAAAAAGCATCAGTTATTTGATCAGGGCTATTTGAGTTGATACCAGAAGCTCTTCAACTTTTTTGTCCAGGGTACCTTAATGTGTTTCAGTAATTTTTTCACAGTGTCCTAAGCCAAAAGATATAACTAACATTTTCATTTAAACAGTGGCTTAGTTCCAGGCAACTTTACAAGTGTTTATGTCCTAACAATTTATTTATTTATTTAGTTTAGTTAATTAGTTAATTTATTTATTTTTGGATCTTCGTTGCTGTGCGTGGGCTTTCTGTAGTTGAGGTGCGCAGGCTTCTCATCGTGGTGGCTTCTCTTGTTCCAGAGCACAGGCTCTCTGTGTGTGGGCTTCAGTAGTTGTGGCTTGTGGGGTCTAGAGCGCAGACTCAGTAGTTGTGGCGCACGGGCTTAGTTGCTCTGCAGCATGTAGGATCTTCCTGGACCAGGGCTTGAACCCGTGTCCCCTGCCTTGGCAGGTGGATTCTCAACCACTGTGCCACCAGGGAAGCCCTGTCCTAACAATTTAGAAACCTTTTAAAAAGTAATTTATATGTATATTACTTTTATATATTTTTTAAATTATATATATAAAATTTGAAAAATATTTTAAGTTTATTTTTAATGTAGTGTACAACCTTTCAAAGCTTGGGATCAGATCGGACACTGCTACCCTTACTTTTGTTCAACTTGATTTCACATGGTGTTACTTTTTAACAACTACTAAGACTCCAGCTTCTCAAAGATAGGACATGATTAAGTGGAATGTATTACTATTTAATGTTAAAATTTAACTACCTCAAGCCAATAAGTTGCGCAGTGCTGGACAGATGTCGAGTATGCCTGTATTTCTCTTAAAAATTTAAAATATCCTGGGAGCCCCTGTGATTTTGATTCAGCATCCTAATGCACCCTGACCCACTGCTTGGAGTTTGTGCATCTATACTGTGCATCTTCAACATTCCTGGATGTATACACCAAGTGAATAGAGATGTCCCTCCCTCCCACTTCCTTCTTTCCTTCTCTCTTCTTTATTCCCTCTTCCTTTAAATATTCAATATAGTAAATCAGTATGATTAAATGTTGTTATTTTATGTGAACTATTGATGTTTCTGGCAACATACTGCATTAGTGTTGTGTCACTAGGGAAAAGAAAGGGCTATGGTATAGCACGACGTGTTGAAAATTTAGCAGTCACAGCTACCTGAGAATTGGTTGAAACCTGATGAATTTATTGACCTGAGGTTTAGTTTTGTGATTAAGGTACCATAACGACAAATGGAATGACCGTTAGTCACACTGTATTTACTCTTTAGGTTACTGTTGACATTCTTCTTTCACATGATCATGTATACATTGGCAGTATTTTGTGATTTCTCAAAATGAATAGTAGTAATTGTATCTGCACCTTCTTTTAGGTGTTTGCCCAACTATTGCGAACACGGTGGTCAATGTTCCCAGACCTGGGACACCTTTCACTGCAACTGTACAAACACTGGATACAGGGGAGCAACTTGCCACAACTGTAAGCCACACACACCTGTGGTTCTTTCCTCTGTCCTGATTCCCTTATTTATTTCCCTTTTTTGTTGTTGTTGTGGGTATATATATCCATGTGTGTACAACCCTGGATCTTATTAGCATTCCGTTGATTTCTAGTTTATTTTTAGTCCACACTTTTCATAAAGTAGTCAGGGTAGCTTACAGAAGCACATAAAATAAAGCAAGACAGAAAAGAGTAAGAGAGCTGGTAAGGGGAAAACACGTGTAGAAAACAAAGGTAGCTAAGGATAAGCATAAAATACAGTGCAGAATAGGTGATCCTTCAATTCTCTTGCAACTCCATTAATAAGGATGATGAGAATAAGGATGGTAGAAATGGAATTAATCATAATAGTTAATTTTATTGAGTATTTTCTAAATGCCAGGTACTGCTCTAGTATTTTACATGTCCCAACTTATTTAATTCTGCTGACCACCTTACTAGGTGGGTGTAGTCATTGTTATTATCCCTAGTTTACTAGGTTACAGGGAGAGATTAATCACCATGCCCAGAAGCTCCTGGAATAGTTGAGGCACAGTGAGAATGTGAACCCTTGCAATTATGCTCCAGAGGCTGGGACCACAACCAAATACTCTTTTCCTGTGTTAGAAGCCGTTCATTTTTTTCCTGGTGAAAAGTTTTGCATGTGTCATAAGACTCATGTCATTTTCTTGTCTACTTGTTCAGGACGTGGGATGGGGAGACCCAAATGCCCATTTTTTCCTTCCCATTTTTTCATATTGTTGCTGACATTGCTGAGCAGCTTAACTCTCAGTACTATTGGCCCGTAGCCATGACTTCAGGCAAGGGCGCTAGGTGCAGTCCCACTCTCGTCTCTTCACTGTGCACTGCTTTGTACTCCTGCTGGAGTTGAGATTGGAATGCTGGGCTCCCACCCCTGGAGGCTCCACAAGGGACTCTCAGAAGTCTTGCCTCAGTGCTGGAAAGGGCGTGAGCAGGGGCCGCGGGACCTTCTGGCCTCACCCTCGTGCCTTCACCACTGCAGCCAGTCTTTCCTGGGGCATCAGCTTGTATGGGTTGGAGTGCCTCTTAAGAACAGGAAGAACGTGTGCTGACACTCAAGCCAGGGCCAAGTCACTTGTCCCAAGTCACCAGCAGCAAAGAGACGGTGTATTTTAATTCTTCATATCCGGTATCATCCCAATTATAGTAACTAACTCAAAACAGAAAGCTAATAGAATGTGTTTTAATTGACTATTTGTTTATTTTCAACTGTTATCAATGACTAAATACAAATATAAACACAAACATCTCTGAGCCCAAAAAATCAGATGGTGAATAAATAATATATTTTCATCTGTGGCCCACAATTTGATCCAATCATTAAGTTAATTTATTAGGTTCTTGAGCAGGTAGTCTAAAGGGAGCCGAAGGGTTTTGCCAATGACCATTCTGGGAAATGGGGCCAGGATGACAAACCCAATTATAATGAAGCCATCAGTATCGTTAGCCTGAGTTGAGGGAGGGTGAGTGATGGGGGTCTTTTAGAAGGTTTTACTAGAAAATAATATGTTAAACAGTCATGTTATAAAAAGCCAAGTAATACACATAAAGCAAAAGTACTCCCAATAACCCTCATGCAATTGTGTATCCTTTCTAATACCAGCCCTCTCTGCAAAGTTATGTTGATATCCCAGCCTCTTTCAAAGAATTTATCAACGCATGTATGCGCGTATAGTAATATATAAATGAACCATTTTCATATGTCCACTTCACTGCACAAAATACAAATGTGACTAGAAACCAATCCATCTTATATTTCTGTCTGTGTAATATACAATAGCCATAAAATAAAACCAAGAAACTGTGGAGGAGTAGAGAAGTTAATATGTATGATTATCTGAAGTCTCTGTAACATTGAGAAAATTAGTTACATTATTTCATATGATCTAAAAACTCATTAACATAATTTTGAAAATTTAGAATAGATCAAGGAATGATATTCAGGGGATGGTTTATTTCTCATTTCACAAAATTAAAAGCTTGATGGAAATCACCATTCCATTTGGCCAAGTGTTCAATGAGATGAGTGCATCATATACGGTTGTTAATATCAAACCTTGTACATGGCAAATATATAATTGTGTAATTAAAAACATCCAATTATGGATCAAAACACACTGAGATCACCTGAGGGCATATATTTTATATTTCTTCTGCTTTGAAGTTTAATTATCTTAAATTCTTATTACAGAGCATTAGAGAAAGTTTCTTATGTAAATTACTTTTAAAATTATTCATGAGAAGCTTTGTAAATCCTATTTGTTTTATGGAAAAAAGGATTTTACCTATAGATAATTTTACGTGAGAAAGGAGACTAGTTAACGCATTATTTAAAACTTTTCTATTGCATAATTTTTGAATAACAGCAGATTATTTAAGGAGATTACACTATTGTGCTTCACATGTTAGGTTATTACAAGGTGATACTAGAATTAGAAATCCCAAAATGGTTGTCAAAAGATCCATTTGGATGCATGTCCAAAATGGAAGTCACATTATACTTATAAGGATCTTAACATTTAAAACACCTACCATCTCCTTTGTTGTTTTACCTAATGTAAAAATGAACTAAATTTTTATTCTCATATTCCTTTAATCATAAAAAGAAATGCCATAAAATACAATCTCATTCTTCCTTTTTTCTATCTAACCTTCTTTCAGCCATAATAATTTAAAAAATGAGTATTGTTTTAAAGTGTGTGTTACCTTTTCTCCTGGTCAGTAATGTACATACGAATTTCAAGACTTGGAGTACTCTGTGTCCAAATTAAAATTAAAGAAATTAATTTTATACTATTTCACTTATGATGATACTTTTTTTTTTTTTTTTTACAGCTATCTATGAGCAGTCATGTGAAGCCTATAAGCATAGAGGAAATACTTCAGGATTTTACTATATAGATGCAGATGGAAGTGGTCCCCTGGAACCATTTCTTCTATATTGCAATATGACTGGTGAGTTAATCAATTTTCATTTAATAGTTAAATTTTAAACACACAAAATTAAAATGAAACAAGTGGTTGACATAATTTGCAACTTGATTAAAATGTATATTGTTCAGTAGAAGAACTTAAAGTAAATCTTTAAAAAATAGTTTAATGGTGGTGATTTAAAATGTCATTATTTTCTATGCATGTGGTATCTGTGTAGAACATCTAATAATAAATGTATCTTATTAAGTCCCAAAACAAAAAGGATAGACTTTATTCCTCTTAGAAGATTGATACACACCATATGATTTCACTTATAAGTAGAATCTAGAAAACAAAACAAATGAACAAACATAACAAAAGAGAAACAGACTCACAGATACGGAGAACAAACAGGTGGTAGCCCAAGGGGAGGGGAGTAGGGGGATGAAAAGAAAAAAAAAATGTAACAACTGTGGTAATGAATGCTAATTAGCTTGTTTATGGTGAGCATTTCACAATATATATTCATATGAAACCATCACATTACATGCCATAAATATATACAATTTTTGCCAACATAAAGTGGAAAAATATTTTAAATAATAATAATAAAAGAAAAAAGGTTGATACACATGAAAGCTTTGAAAATATTTACTTTTTAAATTTGGGCATAAATGAATTTTATTCTTGAATTCTTTACTTACATAAACTTAAAGAGGAATTAATAGTCTTGGAATATGTGTTTGATTAAATTCAACATCCATTCATGATAAAGAGAAAATGAAAGCTCAGTAAATTACCAATAGAAGAAAATTTACTTAATTTGTTAAAGAGGACCCATAAAAAAATCTACAGCACATATCACAGTTTATTGTGAAATATTGCAAACTTTACCCCTGTTACCAACATTAACACAAAGATGCCTGCTATTATCATTCTGTTCACCGTTGTTTTGGAGGTCCTAGCCAGTGCAATAAAGCAAGAGAAAGAAATGAAAGATATATGTACTGGAAAGGAAGAACTATGACTCTCATTATTTGTAGATGGCCAGGTTATGTATTGAGAGTATTCTCAACAATCTACAGACTAACTATTAAAAGTTAGGATGATCACTAGATATCAAGTTAATGTAAAAATTAATTTCATTTTTGTATACCAGCAATTAAAATGAAATTTTAGAAGATTCTATTTTCAGTAGTATCAAAAACCTCAAATACATGGTAATAAATCTTAAAAAAGATGTGTACAACTTTTATACAGATAAGTGTGAAATACTCTTGAGATAAATTAAATCCTAAATAAGTGGAGAAATATGAAAGTTTCCTTGACTGGAAAACTCAATACGGTGGTGTAAACGTCAGTTCTTCCCAACTAGGTATTGATTCAGTGCAAACCTTAATTAAAATTTCGGCAGTGTGTTT
The DNA here is from genome assembly GCF_003676395.1 of Aethalodelphis obliquidens. NCBI lineage: Eukaryota > Metazoa > Chordata > Mammalia > Artiodactyla > Delphinidae > Aethalodelphis > Aethalodelphis obliquidens. The sequence continues at coordinate 11,322,594 of NW_020837964.1, read as the reverse complement.
GTTCGTTGGTGTAATTTTTTTTGTGAAAATTGGCAAGCAGATTCTACAATTTATCAGTAAATTTGAAGGGACAAGAAGAACCAAATCAGTCTTAAAGAGTAAAGTTGGAGGACTCAACTCTACCAGATATAATATAGACATTATATTGATAGGCTAAGTAAAACAGCATGTAATTGACACAAGGATAGACAAATGGACCAATGAAGCAACGTAGAGAATCTATAAACAGACTCCCTCATATATGGATAGTTGAGTCATTGCAAAGGTGGCACTGATGAACAGTGAAGGAAAGATGGTCTTTTCAACAAGTGGTGCTGGGGAAAATTGTCTGTAAATATTGTAAAAAAGACTGTTGATCCCTTCACCGTCAAACACAAATAGATTCTAGATGAATCGTGCAGTCCAGTGTAGTGGCCACTAGCAACAAATGCCTATTTAGATTCACATTTAATTAAAATTAATATAACTAAGTGACTTGAAACAAATTTTGCAAGTTTAAGTTAATTCATTAAAATAAGATTAAATTAAAAGCCAATTCCTCAGTCTCACTAGCCACATTTTAACTACTCCATAGCCATCTAGTCCATCATTGGAAAAAGTTTACATTGGATAGCGCTGTGTCAGGAAGTCAGCATTTCATGGAGCAAAATAAGCAGAAAAAAGGAAATATGAAATTGAAGCAGGAGGCTTGGCAGAGGAGGATTTACTACTTAAAATCTGGCAGTGAATATCTAGGGAAAGAGCCTTCCGGGCAGAGGAAATAGGAAGTGCTAAGTCCTGATAGAGGTGATCTCACCAGGTGTGTTCAGAAAACAGCAGCAGATAAAGTGTGACTGGAGTATGGTGAGTAATCTGGGAGTAGTAGGAGAGCAAGAGGGAATCAAGTGGGCGGGGGCAGGAGAGGAAGAGTCATGGGTCCTTACAACGTGTAAGGTCTCTGGCTTTTACCCTGAATGAGCTGAGAAGACATTGGAGAGTTTTAAGCAATGGTAGATGCAATCTGACTTCCTCTAATAAAATCATGATTGCTCCTGTGTTGGGAAATGCCTGTCTAGGAGCAGGGGTAGAAAGGAGTTAGAAAATGTGTGTGTGTGTGTGTGTGTGTGTGTGTGTGTGTGTACCAAATACGTACATACATATAGATAAGATGTATATGTGTAATAGGAGTTTGGAAGTCTGTTTGGAGACCAAGTTCAAGTAACGCAAGAATCCAGGCAAGAGCTGGAGATGGTGGGTTGTACTGGATGATACAATGTAGACGGTGGACAGAGATTAAATTTTCTCATTGAATATGTGTGAGGAATGAGAAAACAAAAGGAACCAAAAAACTAACACCACATTTTTGGCTTGGGAAAATGGGAGTGATTAAGTTGCCATTATTTGAGATGTGGTCAGAAAAGGTTTGAAGGGAAAGATAACGAGCTCAGTTTTACACATTTTGAGTTTGAGATGTCTGTTACACATTCAGATGTGGAACTGAGAAGCCAGTTGAATATGGGAGCAACAGTTCCTTTGTATTAATATGTAATTCTGAAAACTGCAGGGTAGTGGTAAAACCTTGGCCACACATATTCGGGAAAATTACTATAGAATGTGTCTTAGAGATTTTTCATATAACACAACCAGGTGGCTTCTGTTTGCTGTCACCATCGTTGAGGACGCTACCTGTCTTAGTCTGTTTAGTGTTGTAGCAGAATGCCACAGACTGGGTAGCTTATAAACAATAGAAATATTTCTCACAGTTTTAGAGGATGGGAAGTCCTAGGTCATGGTGCCAGCATCGTCAGGTGAGGGCTGCCTTCCAGATTTCAGACTTCTTGTATCTTCACATGATAGAAGGAGCTCTGTGGGGTCTCTTTTATAAGAGCACTAATTCCATTCATGAGGGCTCCTCCCTCTTGACCTCATGACCTCCCAGAGGTGCCACCTACTAAAACCATTACCTTTGGGGGTTAGTGATTCAACATATGAATTTTAGTGGGGGACACAAACATTCAGACCAGAGCACCACTCGAAATGTCAAAGCAACCTGAGACAGCTGATGACTCTTACATGTTTATCTCCTCAATGAAATTCCCCAGTCGGCACAGCACCGACTTCCAGGTAGTGCCCTGAGGCCGGAGGGTTGGGGTGAGACGATAAAATCAGTGTTTTTAAAAATCTCCCCATTTGATGCTTTTGTGCACCCAGGTTTGGGAGCAGCTGTTTTCGACCTGTGGTTCTCAACCTTTAGAGAACACCCCGCTCTATTATGTGAGAATTGAACATAATAAATGTGAGAAGACTTCACAGAGAGAAAAGGAAAATTTTGCAAATGAAAGATATGAATTTAAGTGTCAAATGACTTTCTGATTTTTTCTGTTTGTGTTGTGAGGGAGATTTAAGTCTATCACTGCATCCCTGTGAATCCTGCATTCCCACAAGAGCACCCTGAACTATTCACATGCACATGCTTTATGAAGTTTTGATTCTGCCATTCAGATGCCTCTAAGTATCTGTAATCTTTAAAGCTTTAAGTAATATCACACACACACACACACACACAGAGTTCTCATTATCTGTGATAGTAATGTTCTGTAAAGTAACCACAGACACTTGAATTAGTGAATACTGAACCATTGCTCCCAGGGAATTACAGTAAGATTAGGTTCCTGCATGCCTCTGGTCATAGTATTCTCATCAACTGATCAATATATAACCTTGTTTTACTAGTGTTTCAGACTAAAGACACCTTATTTAACACATACTGTTGATTCATTAACATTGAACTCACAACCAGTAGCACCAGAACTCTTACCTGAAGGAAGCTTTTCTATCACATGTGTTCTCAGAAGGCACATCACAGCCTTCTTGTGCTTGGGAACCCTGGACAGCTCTTCAGCTCTATGCTTGGAGGCCACTTTAAATAGTGAAATCATCAAGCACAAAGACCATGGCACAAAGAGGATACGTGTTTACAGTCTGAGAGCTGAAGCAAGGAGTCAGAGTGTGGCTCTGTTCAACTTCAGCTGGGCAGCTGCAATTCATATTGGGCAACTCGGTTTTTTTGCTTTGTGTCTACAGACATTACAAGAGCACCTCAAGAACTGATTTTGGGATTCATATAAATTTTAGGGAGTAGGCAGATTCACAAATGATGAGAATCTGCAGATAATGAGGATGGACTGTATACACACACATGCATGCCTACATTATGTTTATTATGCATAATAATTCAGTGATTTATAGGCCGTGTACATTTTTCATGACCATCTCAATGGTAGGGAAATTATTAATTTCATTTTATTGAATGAATTATTTCATTTCTATTAAATCAACATTTACCTTGTCATATTACTAATATGCCTATTTTAGTTACCTGAGTCTCACACCTCAACCCTGCAGTTCGAAGCAGTGGATTTATGTATATACACACACAGAGGTTAAAGGTGCTTTAGCAAAATTATCAAAAAGTATTGATGAAAAAGAGGACATTCACAAACCTTAAAGCCATTTGAAGAGCAAGCAGTGGACAGAGACACAGATAATCCAGTTAGGAAACAGGGAAGTATCTTCAGAAGCTCCGGAATATTGAAACATATTCAAACAAAAGTGACAGTCCCAGAGTGTAACAACCCAGTGAAAAATGCACATTACAACTTGGAACTTTGCTTACTGATGTGGTTTTGCAAATGTGGAAACCAAGACTCAAGGAGGTTGACAGAGGCAGACTAAGGAATATCATTAGGGATAGATCAAGACATCAAACCTTGGTCCCGTCTCCTAGCCTGAAAATGTTTCCACTAGAAAAGGCTACATTCTACCAACGTCTCATTGCTTGTAGCCAATAACATATCCTCAAGGTACAGAAATCAGGTATACCAATTATGAAGGCAAGACAAAATGCTGAATTGGCAGCTTGCAAATGTGTAACTGAAAAAAAAAAAGTTCTTAGTCTAGAATTACTGTCCAACAGATGATTCCACGTGGATTTAAATATCTTTAAGCATTACAAGCTAAAAGATGCAATGAAAATCCCTTTTGAATGGATAATTTCCTAAAATATGTTAAAAACTGAAAATTCTTTCTAAGCAGAATATTCTAAATATAATTTAAAAATAATTGGGATAATATGAATCCCGGTGGTCGTCTCTGTTGAAATGTATAGGGCTTTTTTGTTCTTCTTGTACGCTAAAGCCATTGCTTTCTCTGTAAAGAAATAGTTTTATGTTCAAGAAATGTCTCAGCATCAAATATTGTACTGTAAGGACAGTTGTTTCAGCGCAGAGAAATTGTTGAGAGGTATAGCTGTGGCTTTTTAACTTTTGTGAAAATAATAATTCTATGGGGTTTTTAAAAAAATATCATTCCTTATTTTTTATTAATTTATTTATTTTTGCTGTGTTGGGTCTTCGTTTCTGTGCGAGGGCTTTTTCTAGTTGTGGCAAGCGGGGGCCACTCTTCATCGCGGTGCGCGGGCCTCTCACTATAGCGGCCCCTCCTGTTGTGGAGCACAGGCTCCAGACGCGCAGGCTCAGCAGTTGTGGCTCACAGGCCTAGCCGCTCCACGGCATGCGGGATCCTTCCAGACCAGGGCTCGAACCAGTGTCCCCTGCATTAGCAGGCAGACTCCCAACCACTGCGCCACCAGGGAAGCCCTAATTCTATGGTTTAAAGTCACCTTTCCCCAGTGCCCCACTACCAAGACTCCTGGATTTAGTTTCACTGACTCAGTAAGTTTAGAGACCAAGGTCTACTCTATTAAATCCAAGCTCCCCATGTGATTCTGAGATAGGGGCCCCTGAGACCCTTTCATGAGAAGTCTGGAGAGTGTTAAGACTTCCCTGGTGGTGCAGTGGTTAAGAAGCTGCCTGCCAGTGCAGGGGATACGGGTTGGAGCCCTGTTCTGGGAAGATCCCACATGCCTCAGAGCAACTAAGCCCGGGCGCCGCAACTACTGAGCCTGTGCTCTACAGCCCGCAAGCCACAACTACTGAGCCCACGTGCCACAACTACCGAGCCCGTGCGCCTAGAGCCCACGCTCCACAACAAGAGAGGCCACCGCAACGAGAAGACGGCGTGCCGCAACAAAGAGTAGCCCCCACTCGCTGCAACTAGAGAAAAGCCCGTGTGCAGCAACAAAGACCCAATGCAGCCAAAAGTAAATAAATACATTTATTAAAAAAAAAAAAGACGTAATAGCAAAACTATCTTTACTTTAGGGATTTCAATAGTAAAGACCTTCTTAATAGCTATGAGAGTTAATAACTCACTGTCGTTACTCAAATGCAGCCTTGTTTACATCAAGTTTTGCTCCAGGATGCTAGCTTTTCTTTCATCTCCCAGCTTTCCTTAACACAGCACTTCCTACCCACTCTTACAGTCTTTATCACCTCTATCACCCGCAGCTATTAATCCTGAAGGAACACATACTCTGCAACTGTGTTGCTTAAACAGCATGTTTTTTCTTTACACTGTTATCACACTAGAAAATAGCAGTCAGCCCAAGATAAATCGAGTTCTTAATCACTCAGTTGCTTTACAGACAATCTATATGTTAGAAATCACTTTCAGGGAGAGACACCAGTAAACCCAAACTGCCTTTCAATGTTTTAGTATATATATTAATTTCATAGGTTTTCTGCTGTCTCTTCTTTTTTCCCTGTGTTTCCTTACCTTGACAACTCTCTTTGCACTTGGTAAAGGATAATTTTCAAAAAAATGACATCACGACTCTCACACAGATAGAAAAATAAAAGCTAAAAATCACGTTTTGAAGATCTCGTTTAATGTTTAACCTTATTCCTGAGGAAACTGGTAAGATGTTACAGTCAGTTCAAAGAGGATCCAAAGAACAGATATATCCATACATCAGTAATGCTGAAGTGACTGGGCCAAGGGAGGCAAAACTGGCTTCTTCCCTAGTGGAGGAGCCCATCGACCTCTACCAGGTTGAATTTGCTGGTCTGTAGACAGAATTACTTGTAAGGAAACAATGCCTTGCTTGCTAAGCAAAACAAATAGCAAAAAAACTGGAAGTCTGTGTTAAAGGATAATTTAATGTAAATACGTCTTAGAGATAGTGGATTTCCCTGGAGGGATTTGAAGCTTATCTCCCCCAGAGGTATTTACCTACATTGTAAAACCTAAGAACTTGACCGCCCTCTCCTCAGAGATTTGTTGCATTGCAGAGTTCCTCTCTCACTCTTTGTCGGGGTGGAGACGTGCCAGCCATCCTCTATAAGCTCCAAGTCTTGTAATTTGGGGGTCCCTCTCTCGTGGTACAACTCCAGTAGGCTGAGGTGCATCTGGCACTCACTGCATCTAGAGAGAGTGAGAGAGTTAAAGATAGATAGATACAATGTGTGTAGAAGGCAAGATAACTTGTTAGCTTGCAAGTGGGATGTCTCATACCCTTCACAGTTTCAGCCTTATCATTATTTTGCAGTTGCATCAGATGTCTCCTGTTTACAAAGTTCTAAAATAGTTAAGAGGCAATGAAAATCTCAGAGCCACCACAGAATCACAACCAGATAACCTGGAAGGCTGTGCTCTAGTCTGGACAACACTTTGTTTTTTATTCATTCACATGTTTATTCCTTCAGTGACTAATGTCTTTTTCAGCACTTGCCAAGCCCACGTGCTGGAGACACTATAGTTAGCAAATCAGAACCTATCAGTCTTCTAATAGTGGAAAAACAGATAGATTAAATCACAAAATACTGAATTACGCATTGTGAAGGCTACGTTTTTTGTAGTTGTGATTTCTAAATAGGTATTTGTAGAAATATCAGATATCACGTCCGAAAGAACAGTGTAATAGTTTGCAGACGTTCCTCTATTAGTAAAGCACATGCGACTTGGAGCATGGATGCTGGGCTCTCGTTTCCATTGCTCAGAATCCATTGTGATGCTTTCATTGTCTCTGCTTTGCCCTGGACATCTTGATTATCTGATAAGCACCGCCTCCTCCTTTGTAGCACTTTATACTAGAAAATGAAATCACTTACAGAAACTATCATATGGAAATTTTAGAATTTCAAAAGGAAACATTTCTCTGAGCAGCCCTTTAACAGCTGTCATGCACCTATGGCCTTGGATTTCTTACAATACCTTAAGAGACCTTACAAGAACACAGTGTGTTCTTCATGACCCAGTGGATGCTAAGCGATAGGGAAGTCCCTCTCAGGGTGACCCAAAAAGCAAAGAGACAAAGGTTTCAAGGAGGTTTATTGTCCTGCTGTTTCAGCAGCTACTCAGCCAGAGATGAGCTGCTTCATGCACGCCATTGATTCCCCACAAGAAAAGATGAATCATTCTGCTGAATAATAAAAGCAGAGTCCAACAGAGGCTAGGCTAACAGATTTGCCTGGTTAATAATCTTAAATTTCTAATAGTCAAGATTGTGTGGCTAAAATGATAGAATTTCAGACTTAATATATTGCCCCCTATATTCTGCCCTTTTTTTTTTTTTTTCCAAATTTGGAAATGGAGGCTGAGATTTCGCCTGACTTTCTTAAGGGCACAGACACATGGCAGATCTGCAGCTCAGGTCTCCTGGTGATCTCTCCACTGTACTACTGTCTGGTCATCCATAATTAATTTCATGAGCTTATATATCATGTCCTCTTTAAGGAAAATAATTTACTGTTAAAGCGCTTTGGTGAGCTGAAATGCAAGGTGGAAATAAAAGTAACAGCTATTGTTTCAGAGGAAAATAATGATCCACGTGTGGAGGGGAGTAAGGCTGTCAAATTTGCCTCCCGTCTCATTTATTTAACAGGCCTCTCTACTCAAAATTCTGATGACCAGGAGACGGGTGGGACTGAAATTTCTTGTTTTGATTGTGTTGATCCATGTGAGTGTATTAGCTAAAAAGAGGCTGGCGGGGATTTGTACCTACTCTTTTCCTCCAATTTGGAATATTCTTCTTAATACAGAAGAGTTATGTGATTTAACAGCACATTAATAGCAGAGTTTTGACAACTTCCACTCTGTTTCTCACCTATTAAATCGGAGGCCTTTTGATTAATGTGTTCTTGGGTCTGCGTATATCACAGTAAATATAATAAATTTATTGCTGGGAAAGTTGAAGGATACATACAATATGCCATCTTCTGTTACAAACCTTGTCGGATTTTTGTTTCATCTAAATAGTTTTGGTAATCAGTGTGATTGAAATGTTTACAGACATTCAGGTGCTAATAGTGGTAGCTCTAGCACCTACTCAAAGATACATTATTTCTTGTGTTAGTTGAGCTGCTGATGCTGTACTGCATGTTCAAAAAAGTAACTTCTGGGGCTTCCCTGGTGGCGCAGTGGTTGAGAGTCTGCCTGCCGATGCAGGGGACACGGGTTCGTGCCCCGGTCCGGGAAGATCCCACATGCCGCGGAGCGGCTGGGCCCGTGAGCCATGGCCGCTGAGCCTGCGCGTCCGGAGCCTGTGCTCCGCAACAGGAGAGGCCACATCAGTGAGAGGCCCGCGTACCACCAAAAAAAAAAAAAAAAGTAACTTCCTATTTGCATTGCGTAACTATGCACATCACATGATACCAAGATGAATATTTCGGATTTTATTTTAAAAGAAATAGATGTATTTCTGGTGTAATTTCCTAACATCTGTGTCCGATGAATATATATTGATGTGTGTGTTTGTGTGTGTATCATAATCATATTATATATAGTTTTGTATCCTGCATTCCCCACTTAAATATTTTGTACATTTTCCCATGTTATGAAAAAATCCTCTATCCAAAACTTGGTGTAAAACAGAAATAGATGTACACTCATAATTAAAAATTGTCTGAAGGGAGGTATATATACAGGCCATAAAAGTTTGACTTTCTTTCTGCTGGCAGCATACAATAAGACTAGAAAAGTCATTGTTTACGTTATGTCATTTAAAATATTTTACAAATTCAAAGATACATTTTTTTTCATATTGTAACATCTCTGAATTCAGGGTGCGATAACAACGTTTTACAGTTATAATAGCATCATTTTTTTCTTTCTTGAAGAAAAATAATGACGCATCTTCTAAAAGCAGAATGTCAGATTTGATGAAATGCACCACAAATTTTAATAATCAGTTTTCTTAACATTTTTCACCATGAATATTTTCTGGCTGAATTAATATGAAAAAGTAGAATAAAAACGCTGCAAATGCGTGGCAATCGTATAAATTTCAGGGAAAAAAGTCACTTTACTATAATTTAAAAGTTTTAAGAATCCATTTGTGTTGATTCTACCTCTCAGAGAGGTTTGATGACTAGAAAACTTTGACTCAGATAAAAGGTGATTTTGATTTTCTTTATTTATTTTAACTTTTGCAGACTAGTGATGGTCTCCTCTCTTTCTTCCCCCATTTCTGCATACAAGAAACTGCGTGGGCCATCATCCAGCACAATGGCTCCGATGTAACAAGAGTCCGCAGTACCAATCCAGAGAACCCCTATGCTGGATTTTTCGACTACGTGGCCAGCATGGAGCAACTGCAGGCCACAGTTAACCGTGCGGAGCACTGTGAACAGGAGCTGACCTACTACTGCAAGAAGTCACGACTTGTAAATAAGGAAGGTAAGTACATCGGGGCGTTTGTCCCCCTACACACGTCGCACAGGGTGTTTTACTTAACCAGCTCCTGCGGAGTTTAAGTCGGCCAAGGTGGAGGCCTAGAGCCACCCAGTGTGTGTGCTCCCTGTGTCTTTAGCAAACGTGTCGCAGTCTGGAAGTCACAGAGATGCTGTTGTCTGAAGAAGAGAACAAGGTCAGTTCACGCTGAGCTTTGTTCAAAGCCTTGATTGTCTTTAGAGTCTCTGCCTGCCCTTAATCAGAGAACTGCACAGAGAAGGGCTTTGTTCTGACACTCGATGAATGCGCGGTGTTGATCCCTCCTAAAGGGCAAGTGACACATATGGTTGGTTTTTACCATGGAAAAGAGTTAATAAAAATATGAATTCGTTTTCTGAAAGTGACTATTCTGTGTGACTGTTTCACGGGTTGTTGACAGTTACCCTCTGGGTATAACTGAAAATTAGAACAGTCTGCTAGAAACAGGTTTTTTTTTTTTCAGCAGCTCAAAGAGGAATCAGAAAACCATGTTTAACTCTTTCTTTTACTCTACTTTTAATAACCAGTCTGCTCCTAAATTATGGTTCTGGTCTTGTGTTTTCTCCCTTTAGAGCATCTCATTATGTGACAATATCTTGAGTCCCACCAGCTCTGCCTTAGCGCGGGCTTTAATGACCTAATTTATGAAGTTACTGCAAGATCTTTCCTACTGGCCTCTCAGCCGGTCATCAGTCCATATCTCTTGCCCACCCACTGTATCATCCAAAAGATTAATCTTCATGAAGAGAATTCACCTGTAAGAAACACACTGCTTCCATCACAACACTTTACTGTTTAAGAAGCTCCAGTGCCTTCCTAGCTCTTCTGTCCAGTACGGACTCTTCCGTCTGGACACCTCAGCTGCGTGTTCTGGACTCACTTGCCTATGAACCTTCATGCCGCTCCCCAGCACACTGTTTTCTAGCAGCAGTAATCAGGTGTATTTTTCTTCAGTAGTCAGAGAAGATTCTAAGACATCTGCGCAATAAAGCTGCTTTGTTCCCTTTCCCTTAAGAGAGGTTGGCGTTCCAGACAGAATGACAAGAACTTTAAAATGAAATGTGTTTCATATGTGAATATCATGTGTTATGTGGGTCATGCAGAAAAATTTTGAACTCCTGGCATGACCTTTGAATCTTTTGTTTCCAGTTAAGCCCCAATCCTATTTACTTGTCCACCCACTTAATCCAGTCTGATCATTTTCTCCCATATGCCTGAGTTCCACTCCCTCTTCCTCCTTTTCCTCCTCCTTCTTTTTCAGAATGTTCTCATTCAGCCTCTTAACCCCTCCTAACTCTTCTCATCTTGCTGGTATCCCCTCAAATCTTAACCCCCTGAAACCCCAATCCCATCTGAGACTGACCATCAGATAGTTGTAGTGCAAAGAGCATAAGATTTAGAGGTGGGGAGAGAGATCTGGGTTCAAGGTCCAGGTCTCTTGTTGATTAGGTACAGAACTTGGATAGAAGAGTATTTCTCAGTCTTTGTTTTCTCGTCACTGAATTGGGGCCAATCATACCAACCTCAGGGGGGCGTGGTCGTGGCTGGGTGGCATAACACATACAAAGTGCATGAAGTGAGCTCCTCTGTTCCCAGCTCTCCAGCGCATCATGGTTAGAGTGAACCTACCAGTTCAGCATGCAGCTGATTGTTCATTATTAGTGAATATTGATATTGGAATCTAAAAAAGAAAAATAGATAAGCAAGTACAGAAGTGTATTCTAAGAAGAATGAGAACCATAATTTTAGAAGGGAAAATGAATGTGATGGAACAAAATGAACTGAGTTGCTTAACTAGAGAAGAAAGGAAAGGAAAGACAATCATCAAAATCACAAATGAGTCAAAGTCTAAAAGAACCAGAACACGGAATCCCCAAGAATGTTAGTGAGTGAGCACCACACGAAGTCAAGGGGACAACAAGGAGTGTGAAGGATTCCCAGGTGTTTGGCAACCACTAGTAAAGAGAATAGTAAACTCTAGAAGGCTGTAGAACAGATGATGAGGATAACTGTTAGATACACAGATTTTCCTCAGGTCTGTGACCCTAGAATTCATGTAGAATGGATCTGAGGTGGAAAAGAGGGAACAATTTGGATTTCGAGGTCACAGTAAGAAGTGTATGGGGAAGATCAGGAAGGTGGTGTCAGACAAGTTAAATTTACAGTTTCAGATCTTGAGAATATAGCAGCTTCAAGTAATAATGGTGCCATAACTGTGGATGAATAAAGGTTTATGTATATGAAAATGTTTCCGGCAACCTGTGGGTCTGCAGCTCAGCACACTGGAAGGGTGCTCAATACGAATACTCAAGCCATTTGGGATTTTAACTCTGAGAATAGAAATGATCTACCATGATCTCTGATACTTTATCATTTTAATTTCAACTTTAAAATTTTTTCATGCTTTTCTTAATTCTTCCTTATACTTACGTAAATTCTTTAGGACACTTCAAAAAGTCTTGGAGGAAACTGAAGGTATTTGGTATCTTTAAAACATTAAGTGGTTTCTACTTTGTAGGGAAAATAGCAAATTTATTTATTTATTTACTTATTTATTTATAATTTATTTTTGGCTGTGTCGGGTCTTAGTTGCGTCATGCTGGATCTTTGTTGAGGCACGCGGGATCTTTCGTTGAGGCGCAGGCTCTTTTGTTGCAGCACACAGGTTTCTCTCTAGTTGTGGTGTGCGGGTTTTCTCTCTCTAGTTGTGGCACGCAGGCTCCAGGGCTCCTGGGCTCTGTAGTTGTGGTGTGGGTTTCAGAGTGTGTGCGCTCTGTAGTTTGCAGCACACAGGCTCTCTAGTTGAAGCACACGAGCTCAATAGTTGTGGTGCGCAGGCTTAGTTGCCCCACAGAATGTGGGATCTTAGTTCCCTGACCAGGGATCGAACCCGCGTCCCCTGCATCAGAAGGTGGATTCTTTACCACTGGACCACTAGGGAAGTGCCAGGGAGATAGCAAATTTAGATGCGAAAATATTATTCAGTATTTAGGAATAATGATTTATTTTTTAAATCTATGAACACATAACGTTTTAAGCAGTATGTTGAAATAGATCTACTAAATGCTTCAAGCAGGTTTCTCCTTCAGTTGATCAGTTAATCATGCAATTAAAGAAGATGAAGATTCTTGATATTAATTAATGCATAACACAAGCTTCCAACAACTCCTTGTTTTCCCGGCATAGTGGACAGGAATGTATAGCAACGCTGGGAGAGAGGTTGTTTGCATCAGCACAGGTCCAATTTAATAATAAGTTTTTATGAGCTTTGGCATTTGTAAGTAGGGAGAAATTAGTAAAAGTAGGGCTAATGGCAGCAACTTAAAAGGTTTGTAAGTCAATGGAAGAATGATCAAGCACCTTTGAGGAGCTGACTGATTTGATGTCACCTTCTTCTCATGCCGTGATTCTCAAGTGACTATGAGTTTTCCTCTCTAACTTGTTTTTTCCCTAAGACAGATTGCCTGCATGCCGCATCTAAATGTTCTGTCTATTCTTTGCTCTAGTTCCTTGGCATCATGTTTAGTCTTAGCTCTGTGAAGGAGCTGGTCGCTGAACATTCATCATAGAGATAAATGCATTTGGTTAAGGGAAACTTTGTTTTTGAGTGGAGTATCTGCTTCGGGCGTAAAGATATCTCAGTGTTATTTCTGTAGTCTTCAAATAAGTAGCCAAGCCATAAGTGGAAGAAAAAATACACACTTTCAAATATATCTTAAATCATAGCAAGGGAATGCTGTAGTATGCCTAATGTTTAATAAACACCTAGTTTATTTTTAGCCAATAAATATTTTGAGATAAATCACTAACTTTACATAGCATTTCATAATGTTTTAATGGGCATTTCATGATCTCAAATCAATTTTGTTTCTCATATGTTAATTACTGTGGTTTATAATTTGATGCCTTCTTGTTTCGGAAAATTATTTTGAACAAAATTACATGTGTGATCTGCTCTCAATACATTTTTTTTTTACTATTATGCCTGAATTAAATAGGAACTGCTGTTTCTTTTCTACTCAAAGAAAAATATATCAATCATTTAAGCTTAAATAATGAAATATCTTTTTAAAAACTTTCTTAAGGAAATGCCATCAATTACAGTGTTGGGAATATCACTACATCAAATCAATCTTTCTCCGTTTATTCTTTTTAATGACTTGGGAAGGAGGGAATTATACTGGCTGGAAGGGTTGGGGTATAGAACAGATGTCACATTTCTCACCTTTGTCTTTCAGATGGAACCCCTCTGAGCTGGTGGGTTGGAAGAACCAATGAAACACAAACTTACTGGGGAGGTTCTTTACCTGATCCTCAAAAATGTACTTGTGGATTAGAGGGGACCTGCATCGATTCTCAGTATTACTGCAACTGCGATGCTGACCGGAATGAATGGTGATTTCCATATGATTTCCTTATGCAAAATCAAGTTTATTATTCTTTTAAATGAGTCACTCAAAACACATATAAGTAGGCAGATACTAAACAAGGTAGTACAGTGAAGAAATTAAAGGTACGTTTTGATGAAATGTATTACAATCTGAATTCTAAATGGTAAGATCACTATCTTTTTATTTGAATTTTTTGGTAATGGATCATGAGTCATACACCTTTTATTTCTGTAATATGATGAAGCAGAGGCATCTGTTTCATGTCTGCTTTTCATTTTAATTCAATTATCATTCTCTTTAAAATTAAGTATAATAAAGAATTGTATTATTCTCAAAATATATTTACAGCCTTTAATTACTAACACATCTCTTCAATAATCTGCCTATAAAACCTCTAAATATATAAACTTAGAATTTCCCACAATTATTTAAACATGTAGCTCTTTTATTTTCTTAAAGGATACACTATGCTATGAAAAACTAATATTCCATTTATCATATTTTGAAAAAGGAAATCTATAATATTTAGGGATTTGAAAATCGAGCTTGAAATATTCCATTTATTCATTTGACATTCCATTTATTCATTTGTCAAACATCAAAAACCAGATTATTTTAGAATACCCTAAAGGAGGCCTCTATATGGAGTCATTGATTATACTCTTATTGTTATATGTTCAGTATGAAGAATATTGTCTCTCTTACTCAAGATTTTTCAAAATTTCTACTCCTTTGGGAGATACTTTTTTTTTTCTCGCTGCCTTCACAGAAAATGCCCACACAGTAATAATGTATTTTGAAATGTGAATAAAAAAATTTTAAACTAATCTAATCACCAATAACTCTCCAATGTCTGCATGACATTTTGTTCATCAAAAATAATTTTTAAAAATAAGACTTTGAAATTTTTCATACTAAATTCTGCTTATGCTTAAGTAGCTTGCATAGAACTAACCTAACCCCAGATAACATTTGTAATCCCAGGAAAACTATTTATTAAAAACACCTACTTGTAGCAAGTGGAGAATAACCAAAGGTAGGCAGAAACTACCAGGGTTGGGAGCCTTCAAACCTTAAAAGAAGGGAACTTAAGTGGGTGAGATTTATGTTTATGTGCCTTTTCCTTGAGGCTACTCACCAGACCACCTACCATGGAGTGGCTAGAACTCAAAGAGAATACTAGATTTTTTTTGGCGGCGGGTATCAGAGGAAAGTTCAGAGCAGCCAGAATGACTAGAAATTGATTTCTGGACATGTCAGAAAGGAGAAAACCACTTGAGGGGAGACCACTATGTCAACTCCTCTCAGACCCCTGACCCTTGAGCTGCACATGCACGGGGGAGATTTCTAGGAACCAAGCAGAGAGATGCAGCTGGGAAACTGAACAAGCCACACAGGAATTTCAGCAGCAACCACCAGAGGAGAGACAGAATTTAGAGCTTAAGTCTCATTAATTGAGATGGGCTTTGTAAAGCCCTCAGCTTTCCATAGAAATGACAGAAGGTCCACTGCCTTTACAGCAAAGACGATGTCCGAGAACTGAGTATGATTGAAAACTACAAGTGAAACTGACACAGGCCCACCCTGATGAAGTAAAACCTCCATTATTGTGATAAGGTTGTGATTTAACTGCTTGTGAAAACAAAAGAAGTCTTCAGAGAATGACAGCAGAATCCAGAGTCTCTACAATGTATCACCCATAATATCCAGAATATTATAACAATTATTGCTTATTCCAAAAGAGAGTAGACTTTGATCCAAAGTCAAGAAAATAAAAGTGCCATTAGGAACAGGCCCTGGGACACAGGTGTTTGATCAGCAGGCAAAAACTTTAAAGCAACTGTTAAAAAACGTATGAAGAATTGAAGGTAAAAATAATCACAAGTGAACAAAGGGTATTCTAAGCAGATAAATGAGAACTTTATTAAAGAAGCAAATGTAGGGACTTCTCTTGTGGTGCAGTGGTTAAGAACCTGCCTGCCAACGCAGGGGACATGGGTTCGATCCCTGGTCTGGGAAGATCCCTCGTGCCACAGAGCTCCTGAGCCCGCACACCACAACTACTGAAGCCCGTGCGCTCTAAGGCTGTGTGCCACACGTACTGAGCCCGTGTGCTGCAACCACTGAAGCCCATGTACCTAGAGCCCATGCTCCACAACAAGTGAAGTCACCACAGTGAGAAGCCCGCGCACTGCAACGGAGAGTAGCCCCTACTCACTGCAACTAGAGAAAGTCCGCACACAGCAACAAAGACCCAACGCTGCCAAAAAAAGAAGACAAGAAAAGAAAAAACGAAGCAAATGTAGATTTTAGAACAGAAAAGTACAACATCATCAGAAGTAAAATATTCACTGGATAGACTTCAACTCTTATGGGAAATAGCAAAAGGAATCTTCAGTAAACCTGAAGATACGTAAGTAGAAATTCAGTCTGAAGAACACAGGAAAAAAAAAAGATTGAAAGAAACATTGACAGACCCTTTGTGGCTTGTGGGAAAATATCAATGATTTAACAGGCAAGAAATTGGAGTCCCAGAAGGGCAGGAAATAAAATGAGGCCATATATATATATATATATATATATATATATATATATATATATATATATATATATTTGATGAAACTATGGCTGAAAATTTCTCAGATTTGCTTAATAAATATCTCTGGAAGCAAGCCCCCAAGATGGCCCCCGATTTTCCACACTGCCTGTTCACACCATTGTGTAATTTCCTTCTCTTGTATGTCGCATGGACCTCGTGACTTGCTTTTAAGAACAGAATATGGCAAAGGTGATGAGATCACTTCAGAGGTTGGGTTACAGAAGACTGTGACTTCTGACTTGCTCAAAATTCTCTGCGTCTTCTAGCCTTCTTGTCTCGATATAGCAATCTGCCATGTCGTGAGCTCTCGTGGACAAAGAATTGAGGGTAGCCTTCAACCAACAGCCAGTGAATAACTGAGGCTGTCAGTCCAACAGCCAGCAAGGAGTAGAGTACTGCCAGCAGCCACAGGGTGAGCTTGGAAACAGAGCCTTCCCCACTCAAGTACTGAGCTGATTGCAGTCCTTGCCAACACTTTGAGTATAGTCTTTCTTTGGGAGAGACCCTGAGACAGAGGATCATAAATCAGAAGAATCATAGACCGTAAAACGTCGTGTTTTAAGTCACTGCGTTTTGGGATAATTTGTTATGCCATAGTAGATAACTAGTACAACTTCAGTGTATGGATTCCAGAAACTCAGAAGATCTCAAGCAGAATAAAAACCAGAGAAACACACACCTGGGTTTGTTGTTCTCGTTGCCAAAAACCAATGATAAAGATGAATGTTTTCAAAGTAGCCAGTTTGGGTGAATCTGGTAGAAGACATTCCATACAGGGGAATAAGGATACAAATGAAGGCTGACCTCTCATCAGAAGCGCAGGTCAGAAGACAATGGAATGATACCTTTAGTGTGCTGGAAGAGGAAGCACTGTCAACCCAGAATTCTCTACAGGACGAAAATACATTTCACAAATGAAAGTAAAATAAATTCCTGTTCAGATTAAACAAATGCTGAGAGAATCTGTTGTCAACACAACTGTACCGTAAGAAATACTGATGGAAATTCTTCAGGTTAAACAGAACTAACACCGGATTAAAACACAGATCTTCAGGAAGGAATGAGGGGCACTGGAAATCATGGATATGTCAGTAAATGTAAAAGCCAGTGTTTAAATTTTTCTCTTGATTAGGTAAATTAAATTATAAAGTTTATAACATCTGGATTTAAAATATATTATTACAACCGTAGCACAAAGAACAGGTGTTTATGTAGGGAAGGATGTTAAAAATTATCCAATGGTAGGCTTCTGACATTTTATATTAAGTAATACAACATAAAATATAAGTAGACTGTGATGGATTAAGGATGCGTCTTATAATCTATGAAGAAAATATTAAAATACAATAAACAGTCATATAGCTAAAGGGTGAGTAAAAAAGTAAAATCGAATGCAAAACAATATGAAGTAAGCCAAGAGGAGGCATGAAAGGCGGAGCAAAAATACAAGATATCCTGTGGGAAAAAAATAAGAAACAAATACCAACACGGTAGATCTGGAAACACACTACCAATTATTACACTAAATGGCAGTGGATTAACCATCTCATTTAAAAGGTAGAAAACGGCCAACAGAGTTTAAAAATCACCAACTGTATTCTGTCTGCAAAGGACACTAAAGTGTTGCCATATTTTTCCATTCTCAGATGAGTAATTTGATCCTGACTCTTCTGTGTGTGCAAATTTAGCTCAGAACATCTTGGCTTTGAAATGCAATAAGGACTATTGTTTACTTTATAATTATGTTCATCAGAATAATTTTAAGAATCTTGCTGTTGTTACTGTTTTTTAGGACCAATGACACTGGATTCCTTTCTTATAAAGAACATCTGCCAGTAACTAAGATTGTGATCACAGACACCGGTCGACCACATTCAGCAGCAGCCTATAAACTAGGGCCTCTGCTCTGCCGGGGAGACAGTAAGTGGTGGCGACGTGCCATAAACATGTCTGAGGAAAGTGATGTCACTTAAGAACCATGTTTCTATCTTATAATAATTAATCAGACTTCTCTTGTGAAAACTCATAAGCAGTGTCTGAAATCATTCCTATAGTCAATCAACAAAGCGCCCCTTATAGAATGCAAAGCCCAGGAATAAGCGCTGTTACAGCAAACCTTGTTACGAGTCCAAGAGAAAGAAACCACAAAGCATTTCTATTTGATTGGTTCATAAACTCACTCCATCATTCCTAAATGTCTGCATGCCATTGTCTATAAAGGAAGGCCTCAGTGCTACATAAAATTATCAAGTATGTATGGTGAGTTTTATACTGTTGGGCCTGGGGTGAAATTAGAACATCAGTAGAATCAATTGTTAGTTTAATCAAACACATTTCAACTTTTAATCTCATTTTTTTTCCCAGTTTGTGTGTGTGTGTTTTTAGTCTAAATCAGTGGTACCTGCTGTTTTGTATATTCAATGTATTAACACTCTAAACCGGAATTTTTTAGTTAAAATATAGTTTCATAGAAAATACATATTTTCAGCAGGGAATGAAATTAGCATACGTATCCATTTATAACCTCTCTGAAGTCAGCTAGGTTAGAGACTGATGCGTCAATCATTTTTGCTTTTAGTTATTTCCAGAACTTAAAATGCAAATAGAAGAAATATTTATTTACCTTAAAAGTATATCCTAGGGCTTCCCTGGTGGCGCAGTGGTTGAGAGTCCGCCTGCCGATGCAGGGGACGCGGGTTCGTGCCCCGGTCCGGGAAGATCCCACATGCCGCGGAGCAGCTGGGCCCGTGAGCCATGGCCGCTGGGCCTGCGCGTCCGGAGCCTGTGCTCCGCAACGGGAGAGGCCACAACAGTGAGAGGCCCGCGTGCCGCAAAAAAAAAAGAAAAAAAAAAAAGCGGTCTGCCATTATACCTACCATCCCTAATCTTTATCACCTCTACTTCCTGTTCTGCCAGTAGGCCTTAAACAGCCACTTAAAGATGACATAGGGTATTTCGTGCAGAGAAAAGTTATGTGCAAAGAGATGAGATTGTAAACGCAGGATGCATCCTGAGGAATGCGATGATTTTGCGTGACTATAGAGAAATTGTTCTGTACATCACATGCACTCTTCACTGCTGGCTCTGATCTTAACCCTTCAGGGGCTCAGGCCGGCTTCCTCCATTTGCCACCATCCCTGGGGAATTGTTCTGCTTTGACTGAGGTCACTCCCAACTCTGTCCCTTAGGGGTTCTTTCTTTCAGACTTCCTGTCATGAACTTAAGCACACAGCATCTTTTCCCTTAGGGCAGTGACTCTCCATCCAAGGCGATTTTGCTCCCTCAGGGGACATTTGGCAATATCTGGAGACGGTTTTGGCTGTCACAACTGTGAGGGGTTTTATGCTACTGGCATCTAAAGGGAGACGCCAGAAATGCTGTAAATATCCTACAGTGCACAAGACAGCCCTCCACCACAAAGACTTATCTTGTCCAAAAGGCCCATAGTCTTAAGGTTGAGAAACTAGAGCGTTAAACTTTTGTGACCACGGGGATGCAGAAGGAGGCTGGCAATATCAGGAATGAGGATTTACAAATACTGTAAGGATTTAGAGACCTGCTGATTAACATCTGACTTATTAATGAAACAATCACTGAGAGCTTTCCTTGGCCTTCTTGTCCCCCATATCTACTTTAGCGTTGAGGCTCATCGCCACATAAGGTCATAGAGCATTTTCTGCATAAAGGGCCCTTTTTAAAAACTTTCTCAGTCTGAAGCATGATGATGGCAGAGTAATGAATGCCCCCGTTTTCTCTGTATGGGTAGACTGTATCTCTGAGGGTGCAATGCCCTAGACACAGTTTTTTTCCTTTCCAAGTGAGATACACTGGGCAGATGTAGGGCTTCTAGATATGGGATCATGCACAGTGGGCCTTATAAGCAGAGGAAAGATATGTGGATGTTATCCTGAAGGCATTAGGACTGGAACACTAGTTAGGCCTGGGATAATTTAAGACTTAGCTTAATTCTTGTGATCCAACTGAAAGCATGGAAATCAGTTACAAACCTAAAGACAGGCAGGTGACCTTTGAAGTAAGACAAGGAAAATGATGAAGGCTTGAACTAGGCAATAGTTGTCATGGGGCTTAAATAAGGGGCTCAAGTAGGGAGGTAAGTTCAGTATGCTTTGGACGGGAGTGAGGGTGAAAAGCTGTGAGGACGATCTCCAGCCTCCTGACTTGAGTAAAGCAGGCAGCACCGTTTGTTGAGACAATAAGAATGCTAGTACCCTTCATTGAGACACAGAATTTTTAGATTTTCTTTGAACAGAAAAATGGAAAGATGAAAATAAAAAAATAATATTTTGGATTTATCACACAAACCAGAGATGTTGAAAATTTCATATCTAGCCATGTTTTTCTAGGAAAGAAGACAGAAGCCTTGAGAAAGCAGGACAAATAAACAAAAATGAGTGAGCCCTACAGGTACCAGATATGAACTTGCTCCTAACTCCAAGTCTTTCTTTTCATTGTTTTAAATGTAGATGGGTATAAAATTTTGTGTTACTACTGCTATTATTGCTTAATGTCAGAAGTCATAGATAATATCGTTAGGTGTTTTACCAAAAGCACAAAAGATATGAATGATAAAGTCCCCTTTAAAGTTGTGCTGCAGATATAAAACTTAGTAACTATTGTTGACCTTAAAGAATTTCTTTATTTATGAATATGGAAATACATTTTTGGAAAAATATGTGAAAAGTAAACGGCAGAATTCAACATCCTACTTATGATAAAAACTAAGCAAACTACGAACTTAAAAAAACTTTCTCAGTGTTTCAAAAGGCATCTGTGAAAATCTGAAAATATGACTATCCTGAATAGTCACAGACTTAATGCTTCCTTTCTAAAATCAGGATCAAGACAAGGATCTGTTCTCACCTCTCCCATTCAATATCATGCTGTTGGTCCTAGCACATGTAGTATGTCAAGAAAAGGAATTCGAGTCATACAGATCAGAAAGGAAGAAATAAAATGTCTCTATTTGCTAAAGACATGGTTTTCTAGGTAGAAAATTCTTAAGAATTTATAAAAAAATAAGTGAGTTTAGCAAGATTCCAGGATGCAAGGTCAATATGCAAAAAATAAATTATATCTCTATATGCTAATAATGAAAAACTTTAAATTGAAATTTTAAAAGTACCTTTTAGAGCAGCACCAAAAAAAATGAAATAATTTGGTATAAACATAACAAAAATACATAACATTTATGAGAAATAATTAAAGAACTAAATAAAAATGTAATACTCATAGACTGAAAGATTTGATTTTGTTAAGATGTCAGTTTTCCCCAAATTGATGTACAGATTGAATACACTCTCAATCAAAATCCAGCAGGCATTTTTTTTCTTTTCGCAGAAATAGGCAAGCTTATTCTAAAATGTATAGGGGGAAGCAAAGAAACTAGATTGGCTAAAACATTTTGAATAATAAAAACAAAATTGGAGACAGCTCTCTGATTTTAAGGCTTGTTGCAAAACTACACAATTCAAATCAGTATACATTGATATCGAGATAGACAGATCAGTTAATGGAGTAGAATAGGTATATGTACACACACACGTACATATGCACATAAGGCAACTCAAGGGGGAAAGAATAGTCCTCTTCAAGAAACAGTGCTGGAACAATTAGAATCCATTTGCAAAAACAAAAACAATAAAAGAATGTCATCCCATACTTCAAACTGCATATAAAAATTAACTCAATCACAAACTTAAATGTATACCCACAAACTATAAAACTTCTCTAAGGAAATATAGAAGAAAATCATAATGACCTTGGGTTAGGCACAGATTTCTTAGATGCAGCATCGATAACATGATCCATAAGTTTTTTTAATGATAAGTTGGGTTTCCCCAAAATTAAAAACTGCTTTTGAAATGACATTGGGATTGAGATTGGTATTGACATATACACACTACTATATATAAAATAGATAACTAATAAGAACCTACTGTGTAGCACAAGGAACTCTACTCAATATTCTGTAATGACCTACATGGGAAACGAATCTAAAAAAGAGTGGATATATGCATATGTATAACTGATTCACTTTGCGACACAGCAGAAACTAACACAACATTGTAAATCAACTATACTCCAATATAACTTAATTTTTTAAAAATGGAAAGAAGAACCACACATGGGGAGAAAAGATTTGCAAGGCGCATATCTGATAAAGGCTAGTATCCAGGATATGTGAAGAACTTTCTAACAGTGCAATTAAAGAAAAATTCAGATTAACAAATGGGCAAAAGATTTGCACATACATTTTGTCAGATAAAATATACAGATTCCAAATAAACACATAAAAAGGTTTTCAGCATCATTAGTCATTAGGGAAATGTACAATAATACCACAAGGAGATACCAATACATAACTATTAGAATGGCTGAAATTGTAAAAGAATAATAAAACAAAGAAACTGACTGGTAAAGATTTTAGTCACATGGGTATTCTCCAGGATACTCCTAGGATCTTACTGAGTATGTTTCTGACTTCTACTAACTTTAGAGACAAAGGGTCAACGGAAAGATCACGGGAAAACATCTGGGTTTACAGTTAATAGAAAGATTGTAACTAGGAGGGCTCGTACATATATTTTCCTTTCTGCTCACTCTCCTGGGAGCAGTGGGACCATCTTCATTTTTGAGGTGCCATCAGAAGTCTTCTAGACCAGGGGTCCCCAACTCCCAGGACGCGGACTGATACTGGTCCGCGGCCTGTTAGGAACCGGGCTGCACAGCAGGAGGTGAGCGGCAGGCGCGCGATTGAAGCTTCATCTGCTGCTCCCCATCGCTCCCCATCCCTGCATTGCCGCCTGAACCGTCCCTCCCCACCACCGCCCATCCGTGGAAGAATTGTCTTCCACGAAACCGGTCCCTGGTGCCAAAAAGGTTGGGGAGCGCTGCTCTAGACCAATAATTCTTCAACTTCGGCATGCATTAAAAATTATTGGAGAGCATGTCAACTGTAGTTGCGTTACCTTCAGAACTCTCCCCTCACACTAAGGAGAAAGCGTAGTAGTATTGACCCCCGGGGTTAAATGTTTTTTGACATCAATCAGGAGGATACCTACAGGAACTTCCCCTGTTTCTGCAGGTCCTGCAGCACAGAGAAAATTCATCGACCACTGATGACATCTGGCTCCATTTCCTCTTCACTTGCTTTCTTTCCTTCATCTGCAACATACCTCCAATCCTTTTACTGAAACCATCCACACTCACATTCACACCCTTCCTACACGAAGCCTTCCACAGGTCTCTAGAGGACTTTACCTACACTTTCAAAGAATGTTCAGTAAATTACGAAGATATACTTCTCATACTGGCTTTTAATTATTTCTGAGCCTCTCAAGAGCAGGTCCATTGCTCATTTATTATTGTATTCCTGACACCTAGTACATTACCTGTTACATGAAAGATAATCAATAAATAGCAGCTTATGAAAGAATGAGAATGATCTATCATACACAGCTCGAGAAACCTATAGCTTGGAGTTACTCGTGAGAGAACAGGAATAAGTTTTTTATTGTATAAGCAATTAAATGATATGCAAATATATACTTTTAATTAAAGGAGTTTATATTTTGAAAGACTTATTCTGAGTTTTAAAAATCACAAAGTACAAAGGACGTTTAGTACCATCCTGAGCCATTTCTCATTCATGTACGTGGGCTTGAGGCAGTGAAAGTGCTTTCAAATAAGCACACGATTTTACTTAATACTTTTGATTTTTCACTCTTTTAATAAGACAGTGTTTTTATAAAACTGAAATACTACTTCTTGAAGAAAGAAAAATATCTTATGACTTATTTTGCTTTTTTTTTTTGCGGTACGCGGGCCGCTCACTGTTGTGGCCTCTCCCGTTGCGGAGCACAGGCTCCGGACGCGCAGGCTCAGCGGCCATGGCTCACGGGCCCAGCCGCTCTGTGGCATGTGGGATCCTCCCGGACCGGGGCACGAACCCGTGGCACGAACCCATGTCCCCTGCATCGGCAGGCGGACTCTCAACCACTGCGCCACCAGGGAAGCCCCCTGTTTTGCTTTTTGTTTTGTGTTCTTTTGAAAAGATTTACATCACTAGCTAGTAACTGATATTCAAGAAACTTCCCAAATGTGGGGCAACAAACATTCTTTCTAACACTTTCAAAAGATTTCCATTTTTTTTGAGACTGGGAATCCTGATAATTCTCAGAACTACAGTAATATTTTTTTGTGACAAGATTCTACATGTATATACCTGTATTCATTGTTTTAAATATTAATGACAATTGATATGAAGTCATTCTAACATTTTAAGATATACAGAAATGTCAAAGGAAAGACTACAGTAATCACCAAGAGTCACACAACTCAGAAATAATGTTTAATACCAGTGAGCTTTATTCCATACATTTCTAAATAGCGCTAGTGGCGGGTTTCCCAACCTCGGCACTCTTGACACTTGGGCTGAGTAATTCCTTGTGATGGTGGGGTGCCGTCCTGTGCATTGTAGGGCATTTAGCAGTATCCCTGGCCCCTACCTGCTAGGTGCCAGTAGTACCCTCCCCAGTTGTGACAACCAAATATGTCTCCAGAAATTGCCAGATGTTCCCTGGGGTGCAAAATAGCCCCAGGTTGAGAAGCACTGTTCTAGACAGAAGAATAGAAGTAGAGATTTAGAAATAAATTTGTAAAACTTTATTAACTAAAGTTGACAGAGAAAGAAGAAACAAATTGAAGCTGTAAGGATTGCTTTATATTATTTATATATTGAATAAATATATATTCAACTTGTATGATCTTGCTAAACTTAAAAAAATTATAAAAATTTTAAAGGTTATAGAGTCACTTGGTTTTATATTCAAGTTGTTTTAAATTTTAGATAGCATTGATTTATTCTGAAAAATGGGGAAATTAGCACTCCTCTGTTCCTTCCTCGTCTTTTTCTCCCCCCACGTCCCAATTTTTGTTAGTTATGCTATTATTTGTATGGCTGTTTACTTATTTTTTACGGTATACGGGCCTCTCACTGTTGTGGCCTCTCCTGTTGCGGAGCACAGGCTCCGGACGCGCAGGCTCAGCGGCCATGGCTCACGGGCCCAGCCGCTCCGCGGCATGTGGGACCTTCCTGGACCGGGGCACGAACCCGTGTCCCCTGCATGGGCAGGCGGACTCTCAACCACTGTGCCACCGGCGAAGCCCTCTAGATATCTTTTGATGGACTATATTTCATTATGAAGGAATGCTTTATTTTTATTTTTCCCCAAAAGAGTTTGTATGTGCTTTATTCTCAGAATTCTTTCAAATTTGACAAGGTCTATCTGTTACCTTAATGCTTAAAAAAAAGTTAGGCTGGCAACATTTTCTTTCAGAAATTTGTGGACAGTCCTCCTGTATCTTCTAGTTTTTAATGTTGCTGTGGGAAATTCTGAGGCCAAACTGACTTTTCCAGCTTGAGGTGATTTGCTTTTTCTGACAGAATAACCTAAGGAATAGTTATCCTTATAGGTCAGTACTTAACAAGGATGCATCTCAGTCTTGTGTGCTGGTATTAATTTTTCCTGAAATAGGCTGTAATGTGGTAAAATGTATACCTGCATTTTATAATCGGTTTAAAGAGTTGTAAGCGTGATCTAAATTTCTGCTCTCAATTTGTTTTTCTGGACAAGGTTGTATTTTTAACTCTTTGGCATTTGAATTTTTCAGCCAATTTTATGAAATGTATTTCTTCTCAGTTAATTCATTGTGTTGAAATTTTATGTCTCACCAAGGCACCCTCAAAACCTACATAGTTAGAAAAGATTGTTCTAAGTTTCTTTTTCTTAGACTCTTGTCATTGAAATTGGTTTCTTCATTTTGCCTGCATCGACTTGTTCAGCTGTCTGAGAAATCACAGCTGCCCAGAATGCATTAAATAATCAAAGGTGCATGTAGGCAATAAATAACTTTGCAGAAGTTGTATTCTTAGACTGGAAAAAGATATTGACTAGTGATTTGGTTAATTTCTCTTCCATTGACAGAGTTCTGTTGCATTTGGCAGACTACATATAAACCATTAAAAAGAATGAGGATCAATTCCATTTTAACAGATAATCGTATAATTTTGCAAGCTCCACTATATCTGATAATCCTTCACCATTAATAAATTCTTTTTACGTTTTTGTGTTTCATTTTGTTTTCTTTCCTTGGGTTTCCTTTATTTAATTTTCTTAAAGTTTCTCCACCCTTTTAACGCCCTCATCTTCTTGCTTTTCTTCTTTCTTCTTTCTCTTTGGTCTCCTCTCTTTACCTTCCTCTTTCTACTTGTTTGCCAAAGAATTTGAGTATATTTATGAGATACATATGATACAACCAAACTGGGCGTGATTACTCTAAGCTTTCTGATTGCTATTATGACAAAGAGAATCTTATAATTTCATTCAACAAATATTTATTGAGCCCATACACTGCGCCATGTTTTCCCCACATTGAGACTGACAGGGAGAGAGAGAAACAGCAGTGAACGAAATAGGCAAAAATAAATAGAGAAGAAGATCTTCATTCTTGGAGCTCAAGTTCTCCTGAGGTGGGGGAGATGGACAACAAATAAGTAATCTGGTGTGACGGACACTCGTAAGTATTGTGAAGGCAGTGCAGCTGAGAGAGGACTGGGGTGGGATTGAGCATTTAAAATATGATGGTTATTAGGTGCTCACTATGAAGGTGGCATGTGAATAAAAATCTGAGGGAAATAAGAGAGCAAGGCATGTGAGTATCTGTGAAAGTACTTTACACAGCGGGGAAAGCCAGAGTATCCACGCAGAGATGGGACTGTTGCTGATATGGTCATGGAACAGCAAAATGGCCCGTATGTTCAGAGCAGAGTGGGCAAAGAGGAGAAGGGTATAAGTCAGAGAGGAAACTGGTGGTCAGATCACTGAGGGTTTTGAAAGGTCTTTATTTTTCAACCTGAATGAGAATGGAAAATAGGAGAGAATTTTGGGAGGAGGAGCAGTGTGGCCTAACTTATGCTTTAGTGAGACTGAACAGGGTGGATCTGATGAGCATATCACCAACAGCTGAGGGATAGTGATGGCTTGGACCATGGGCACAGTGATGATAGTGGTAACGTGTGTATTGTTCAAAAGGAGAAGCAATCACATTTGCTGTTGGATTGATGTAGGTTGCAAAAGGAGTAGTCAAGAATGATACCAAGGTGTTTGGTCTCACAGTCAGTTAGAGGCATGGAATTGGCACTAACTGAGATGGAGAAGATTGCTGCTGGGGTCAAGGAGTTGCAGAGGAGGGTTAAGAATTCTGTCTTTGAACATATTAACGCTGAGATGCTCTTAGACATTCACATAGAGATGTGGAGTTGTTAGTTTGAGAGTTCCAGGCTTCAGTTGTATATTTATAAGTCAGCAGCATATTTAAAAGCCATGAAATGGCCCGCAGGAGTTATTGTGGGTGGAGCAGTATAATGACAGGGCCTTGAGACGTTCCCACACTGATAGGTTGGGGAGTTGAGGAAGAAGAAAGAAAGGAAACTGAGAACGATACCACTAATGAGAAAGGCAAATGAGTGCTGGTATCCTGTACTCCAAATGAAGAGCATATTTCAAAGAGAGGAAAATAATCAATCATTAATTGTTGCTGATAGGTTTAAGTAAGATGTGGGCTGAGAATTGACGAAGGACTAGTATCTAGAGATACTAGAGATACTAGACCCCTCAAAAGTCAACAATGAAAAAAGAAGCAGCAGTCCAATTAAAGTATGGATGTTATGAAATGAATTGTTCCCCACCCCCAAAATTCATATGTTGAAGCCCTAACCCCCAATGGGACTGTATTAGGCAGTGGGGTCTTTAAGGAGATAATTTAAGTTAAGTGGTGTCATAAGCATGGGTCCCTAATCTGATTGGATTCATCTTTATAAGAAGACAAAGAGACATCAGAGAGCCCTCTCTCTCTCCACCTATGCGCAGAGGAAAGGCCATGTGAGGACATGGTGAGAATGCAACCATCTGCAAGCCAGGAACGCAATGGGTAAATGACATGAAGAGAGATTTCAACAAGTAGGGAATACAGGTGGCAATTAAACACCTGAAAAAATACTCAAAGTCATTAACCACTGGGCAGACGCATATTAAAACCACAATGAGATATCACTACACACCTTTCAGAATGGCTAAAATTTAAAAAGAAAATAGTGACAACACAAAATTCTGGTAGGTATGTGCAGAAACTGGTCACTCATACATGCTGGTGGCAATGTAAAATGATATGGCCGCTCTGGGAACTCTTGACAGTTTCATAGAAAACAAGCATGCAACTCTCATACGACTCAGTGATTGTACTCCTTGGCATTTATCCCAGAGAACTGAAAACTTACATTTGTACAAAAACCTGTACATGGATGTACATAGCAGCTTTATTCCTAATGTCTGAAAACTGGAAACAACCCAGATGTCTTTCAACAGGTGAATGGTTAAATAAATTGTGGAACATCCATGCCATGGCATACTACTCAGCAGATAAAAGGAATGAACTATTGACATACACAGCAAGCTGTGTGAATCTTCAGAGAGTCATTATAAGTGAAGTAATTGTCAGTCTCAAAGGCTACGTACTGTATGCCTTTATTTGTAGAGCATTTTTCAAATGACAATGGAGAACTGATTAGTGGTTGCCGGGGTTAAGGAGGGGTTGAGGGCAGGATGGAAGAGAGTATGGCTTTAAGAGGGAAGGCTAAGGAATACTTGCAGTGATGGAAATGTTCTGCATCTTAACTGTATCAATGCCAGTACCCTGGTTGTGATATTGTACCAAAATTTTGCAAGATGTTATCATTGTTGGAAACTGGGTAAAGGGTACACAGAATCTTTATTATTTCATACAACTGCATGAAAATCTACAGTTATCGCAAAATAAAAGTTTTCATTAAAGAAACCCATATTTCCAGCTTTTTAAAATGATTAAGTGCTCAGAAAGATTCATTTGACTAGTAAACTATCCCTTGCCTTTGCATTTCTGTATTTCATTTTATTTTATTCACTTTTAAGAAAGGTAGTGTCGGGGGCTTCCCTGGTGGCGCAGTGGTTAAGAACCCGCCCGCCAATGCAGGGGACACGGGTTCGAGCCCTGGTCCGGAAAGATCCCACTGTGCCGCGGAGCAACTAAGCCCGTGCACCACAACTACTGAGCTCTAGAGCCCATGAGCCACAACTGCTGAGCCCACGTGCCACAACTACTGAAGCCTGCGTGCCTAGAGCCCGTGCTCCACAACAAGAGAAGCCACCGCAATGAGAAGCCTGCACACCACAGTGAAGAGTAGCCCCCGCTTGCCGCAACTAGAGAAAGCCCACTCGCAGCAACGAAGACCCAAAGCCGCCAAAAATAAATAAATAAAATTTTTAAAAAATAAAAAAAAAGAAAGGTAGTGTTACCAAACTCATCAGGTTGTATGCACTAAATATGTACAGCTTTTTACATGTCAATCATACTTCATATAAGTGGTTTTGAAAAAGAAGGAAAGGTAGTTTTAGCATGTCATATGCATTTTGATTTTAAAAGTAAAGCAATGTCTTAAAAACAACAGATTTGGGGCTTCCCTGGTGGCGCAGTGGTTGAGAATCTGCCTGCTAATGCAGGGAACACGGGTTCGAGCCCTGGTCTGGGAGAATCCCACATGCCGCGGAGCAACTGGGCCCGTGAGCCACAACTACTGAGCCTGCGCGCGTCTGGAGCCTGTGCTCCGCCACGAGAGAGGCCGCGATAGTGAGAGGCCCGGGCACCGTGATGAAGAGCGGCCCCCGCTTGCCACAACTAGAGAAAGCCCTCGCACAGAAACGAAGACCCAACACAGCCAAAATAAATTAATTAATTAATAAACTCCTACCCCCAACATCTTCTTTTAAAAAAAAACAACAAAAAACAGATTTTTCAAATACTGTCCTTTTTTTAAACATCTTTATTGAGATATAATTCACATCCCATGCAATTCACCCATGTAAAGTGAACTATTCAGTGACTTTTAGTATATTCATAGCATTGTGTAACCATTACTGTAATCAATTTAGAACATTTTCATTACCCTAAAAAGAACTCTTCACCTCTTAGCCCCTGTCATCTTTCAATCCTTCCATCTTCCCAGCCAACTAATCTACTTTCTGTCTCTATAAATCTGTTACTTTTAAAAGGAGAATCATTATCATTAATAAATGATATAAATAAAAGTTTAGCAAAACAGGTATTTTAAAAATTACTTGTAATCTTAATATTCTACTAAGTTAATTTTCCTATACGGGCTCTTTTTACCTTATGTATGGAATTAAATACTTAGTACATCTTCCTTTTCCATGTAAAAAACCATATGGATCCCGTTATTCATTACAATTTCTTTTGAATTCTGGAAAGTTAATAAGTAAGTGGTATCCCTGAAAGAATCTTTCCAAATCTCTAGTACCTTATGTTGAATGTAATTGAGAATATACTAATTATTAATTACTTTTATTAATTATTAGTAATAATTACTTAGAATAATACATCATGGTTTTTTAACATACATATATATATATAGCTATTCTTCAGATTCTTTTCCCATATAGGTTATTACAGAATACTGAGTAGAGTTTCCTGTGTTATACAGTAGGTCCTTATTGATTATCTGTTTTATATATAGTAGTGTGTATATGTTAATCCTAAACTCCTAATTTATCCTCCCCCACCCCACATTTCTCCTTTGGTAACTATAAATTTGTTTTCTGTTTCTGTGCGTCTGTTTCTATTTTGTAAATAAGTTCATTTGTATCATTTTTTAGATTCCACATATAAGTGATATCATATGATATTTGTCTTGCTCTTTCTGACTTACTTCACTTCATATGATAATCTCAAGGTCCATCCATGTTGCTGCAAATGGCATTTTGTTGGGAAGATAAAGAGCATTCATATAGTAAGTGATTGCATTCTGGTCTGCTCCAGGCGTAGCTGAGGGATTTTTAATCCACCCCAGCCATGAAATCCTCTCTTCAGAAGACCTGCCGCTTCTGGCTGGTGTCTGCCTGCTGGGCTCTGCTCTGCTTCCGCTTTCTTGCCCCTCCTTTGTCAGAGGCAGCCCAGAGCCTCCTGGGTGCTTCCTGGCACAGTCTGTAAAGAGCTGAGCTATCATTTGGAAATATTGGCCTTTCCTGTCTTTATAGTTGTTGTGAATTAGCAGCAATTTCTTAATTCAATGAAGTGATCTTACTTCATTTTTTTACCTATTGTGAGTCTGTAAAATAAGGTTTGCTAACTAGATAAATGTGGTTCTATGTGTGTGTGAGTGTTTAAACTACCTAAGGTAATAAATTGTTTTCATTACTGTAGAAGCATTCATTGTAAAAATAGCAGCAATTCAAAGAATTGTTCCTCTGTTTCAGCCCGTTCCCTGAAGCCCTCTGTACGACGTTTTATTGGGTTAGTTGTGATATAAAAATGAAACAAGTGGGATATTGTGTTCTTATAGTAATAGTATCTAATTTAGACCTTTAAGTAATTCTGAGGGTTCCTCTTAGTAATCACTCCAGATGAGCAAGATTTAATAATACTCCATAATTTAAAGTTACAGCTTTATTTTAATGTTCACACATTTCAACAGAAAGGCATTTAATTCCTTCTAAAAATAGGTCAGGTAAAAACTTTTAAGAACACTAATGTGTTATTACCCCTGGCTTGATATTTTGCTTTGCTTGCTGTCTTTCGTAGAGAGCAAAATGTCTAGGCACGGAAATAGCTGTAGAATGGAAATAAGGGCAAAGTTTGACATACTCAGAAAATATACAGTTTCATTTGGATGTAGGGAAAAAAAAAAAGCCCTCTAAGTATATTCGCAGCTGAATAAACTCAGCTCTAAAATTGTCCACATATGAGCTGAGGATTGACTTTTGAATCAGGTCCATAGGACATACAGGAAAAAATACAATAGATGTAAGCACCGTTTGTTTGGATCCAGAATTTATAGAAAATAAATCATAATCTAAGGAACAAATAGAAGCCAAGTCAAGTTCGTGACTTTTAACTTAACGAGGTATCTGTTCTCTGCTAACGTAACAAAACGTTGTTTTGAAATTCCTGTGTTCTAACTTCAGACGATCAATACGTCTTTCTTCCAGGAAGGTCATTTAGTAGAATTTCATTCAGTGTTGTGAGTACATATGATGGCTGTTGCTTAAAACTGAGGATGTATATTTATTTTTGATGTGTCGACAACTTGCTGGTGGCAGCGGCAACGCGTAGTTCGTTTCTCCGATAATGCTTCTCATCAACCACGTGTATCCGGTTGGATTTCACTTCCGTCACTTCGTGCCACTGCATGTGTATTTTCTTTTCCATGCTTTGTTTTTATAAGACCGAGAATATTTTTTTCAAAAGAAAACTTGTAGAAACTTGTAGATGTAACCAAAAAATGAATGGGAAGGTGAAAATAAGAAGTTGTATTTGGACAGAAATTATAATTTACTTTATAGTCACATAATTTTTGTAGATGTCTTACTTTATACTACAGTTTTTAAACATTTTCTCCTTATTTTGAGCATTTAAAAAAATGTTGAGAACCCTTTTCCTACTTCACTATTATAAGCAAAATAAAAGATAGTTTTGAATGAAAAGAGCATTTTCATGAGCATATCAGCATAGCACAGAGTAAGTAGTGTCTTGATCTTTAATTAGATGAGAATATTTTGACTGCCAATCTCAGTTTAGAAAATCACAAAACCCATTAATGAAAACAGTTAGTTGGTGGTGTAACTCTGTAAGGTATGTTAGAAGTATTAGAACAAAAAACACTTTGAGCTTCTGTAGAGTTTTTGTTATTCAAAGTAATGTAGGTGTTTAAATTTTCAAGTTATAAAAAAATGTCTATTAATGTTTGGCAGATCTTATCATAATGCTTTGGTATTTAGGCTGCAGGTTATTTTCCTTATATGAAATATAACTTTCAGACTGTTACTGCAGTGATCATTCCTCTCCCATGTTGGAAGGAATCCAGAATTTCAACGCTTGTAAAATCTCCAATCATGTTTTCACGTCTTGTATACTGTATAATTAACAGACAAAAGAAAAGCAGTTTTGTGTAAATTAGCAATATTTTAAGAGTAAAACTGCAAAAAGAAAAAGAAAATGTAATTATGTCATTTACTTTATGAATTTTTTTTCCTTTCTTATTTTTCCCTTTAAAAAAAAACAGGGTTATTTTGGAATTCAGCTTCCTTCAATACTGAGGCTTCATACCTTCATTTTCCTACTTTCCACGGAGAACTTAGTGCAGACGTGTCTTTCTTTTTTAAGACAACAGCTTCATCTGGGGTATTTTTAGAGAACCTGGGGATTACTGATTTTATACGGATAGAGCTACGCTGTAAGTCTTCTTTTCCTTAGAAGTCTATGGGATTCTATTTAGGAGTAAATTCTTTAACTAATTTTTAAAGTACTATGTTTCTACTTTATCAGCTGAATCTTTTCATTGTGTCCTTTTGAAAAAAACTATGATATTAAGATAGCGTTTTTGCAAGAAAATTACTTGATATTTAACATATATAATAATTTGGGGAAATTACTAGTCTTCTCTAGAACCAACTTAAGTCTTTTAAATTCAAAAAATTAAAAATTTTTAAAAATCCAAATTCTCAGTTAATTTCAAAATTACTTAATTAAATCAACCAGCTGTATTGTTTTGATATCCTCTTAGACTGCTATTAGTATTTTGATATCAAATGCATATTGCATGCTTTTGAAATTAAATAAACTTTGAATCACTGTCAAAATTATTTTTATATAAAATGCCAGATGCTGTTTAGTTTTCTTGCCCTGGCTAAATAGCTTTCATTTTTATCACCGTGAAAAATTAACTCTGGTGATGAATTTCTTAGAATCCATTTTTCCCCCAAAATACAAATGTATTTTACTGTCTCATTCCACATCTATTCTGTGCTGACATCAACGGCTCCTTCCATAGAGTTCAAACCATTGTCTTCATGTTTAGTGACCGTTGATGCTATGGTGCTATTCCTGAGTCTAGTGAAGACTCAGCTCTCCACCACGGGGACTAACGTGAACAATCTTCATGTCTGACATTTCCAGCTCCTGCAGTCGTGACATTTTCATTCGATGTGGGGAATGGGCCTTTTGAAATCTCGGTGCAGTCACCCACTCACTTCAGCGACAACCAGTGGCACCACGTTAGGGTTGAGAGGAACACGAGAGAGGCATCTGTTCAAGTGGATCAGCTCTCACCAAGGACGCAGCCCGCTCCGGCTGATGGGCATGTCCTCCTGCAGCTCAACAGTCAGCTCTTTGTGGGTAAGTCCTGCTTTTAGGGAGTTTGTCTTTCATTGCATGATGTAAGTGCAGAGATGGGCCAAAATAAAATATAACACCAACTATAAGATCATGATAACACCACCACCAAATCACTGTTTATTGAGAACCTATGTTCCAGGCTGCACCAGGTGTTCTATTACTTCCTCGTAACCGACCTGTGAAATGGGTATTATCTCTGTTTTACAGACGAGGTAACTCTGTTTCAGGGAGCTGAAATGACCTGTCTTCAGGAATCCACCTAATAAATGAAATTCAAATTTGTGTTTGACTGATGCCTAAACCTGCATTCTTTTATTCCATTCCCATTTTATTGAAATATAATTGACCTACAGCACTGAATAAATTTAACATAAACATTCTTATTATTACAGATTATGTGGCTTGTTTCAGTTTTTCTTTAATATTAATATCTTTAATATAATATTGGAAATGTTTACCTCTTTTCCCCAGGAAGTGGAAGAACCCTCCTTATAAATCCAGCTGATGCCAACCAGTGACCCCTGTGTAAAACAGGCCAATAGCGGGGCAAAAAAAAAAGCACGAGCAAAGGGTGTAGGATCCATGATTTGACCAGTTTCACCAGTTCTTCTGGTGTCCCTTATTTTCCCTGTTTTTCTCATGTCTTGTGACCACCTACTTCATATTTATATCCAAACATTGTTCCTTTATTTTCTAAATACATTCACTTGGTATTTTAGAGACTTGATAGCAGAATCCTTCTGGGTGTGTTTGTTTTATTTTACATCTCTGCTAATTACTTAACAGAACTTATTGACCATGAAGTTCAAGGAATTATGCCTTGATCACTTTTCATACATTTTAGTGTAAATGAGGACACAGCAATGCTGTCAAGCAGGATAAATTGTAAATTATCAGAAGTTATATTTCAAGCACTTGTAAGAGTTATGTTTTAGGACAAAATTCTCATCAGATCCCCATTACATCTTCTCTTGCTTAACAGCCTTGTTTTATTCTCTTTCACTGCAAAGGATGAAGCTTATTTAAGGGTATGGAAATCACAAAGAAATCATGAAAAGAAATACATAACTTTTCTTTCAATAACATGCTAGGAGCTCAGTCAGGAAATTGACATAGATATTTCTTGAGTTATGAAAAATAAAGAGATGGCCACAAGAAAAGGTATGGCAATTTCAAATCTGTCAGGATCTAGGAAATAGCCTTACTATTCTTAGAAATTGAGAAGGCTGAAACAGTCGTCGAATTTTTCATTGAAATCTGCTGCAGTTTGCCTGTGCATGACCTTTCATTCTTCGTATGAATTTTAACTTCATAGAAATGGAGTCACTATATATTGTGTCTGATGGGAATCCTAGCCTTAATTTGGTTTCAGGTAGTTGTAATGAATAGAAGTACTATTATGACACACAATTGTGTGTTCGAACAGACTTGAGTCTTTTGCCAGCAGTCATGTGTTATCATTTTAATAAGATCTAAGAGACTTCATCTTTATGAGGCAGTTGGTTAGGCTTTTGACATTCCTACATGTGTTAAATTCAAGGATGATTGTGTTACTTGAAAGTTTTAAAAACTGAAATCTTTCTTATGTTTAAGTCAAAGTTGCTGAAAATTAAAAAGGAAAGGCAGAAAGAAAGATCTCTGAAAAAAAAGTTACATCTATTAATAAAAATCTCTTTATACAGTTCCCTCCTTCCTACTCATAGGTAACTGAGCAAATTGAAGTGGTTAATGTGATAATATTAAAGATGGACTCATGTTAAAAAAAAAAAAAAAAAGGCAGCCTTAGGTAGAGGCACATTGTTGGCTGTCAAGAGGCCACATAAGGGTCTGTTTTCATCTTCACCTCTACTGCAAGAGTGAACCACTCTTAGGAAAGGGCCCCAAACAAGCTAATAGAATAATACGTACAAGACAAAATAGTAATTTGTCAATTTACAACATTACTATCAAACAAATCAGCATTTTTTTTTATTTCTAGATGAAAATACCTTTCCCCTGTGGGAAGATTCAATAGAATTTAAATTATAATTAAAAGGTTATACTGAATTAGCATAAAGTGGGTGAAAAGTAGTAAAAAACTGGTAATAATTACAGCTAGTTTAATGTAGCACTACCGAAACCAAAAGTAGTTCTCTGCCTTCGTAAGAGTATGTTTCAGTGGAAGAGACAAGAGGCAGCCAATAAAAGAGTAAAAACTAAAACAGAATAAAAAAACAATATGTATATAAATATATATAAAAACAATTTACATATACACACACAGGCATGCATACACACATATGTCTGTATGTGTGTGTGTATGTATATAAAATTTCAGGTAATGATAAATACAATAAAGTAAAAAGTAAAGTAAGGCATCAGGCAACAATTTGGTTTGGGGGGCTTCTATGTCAAGTAGGGTGTTCATGGAAGTCCTCTCTGAGGACCTTACATTGGAACAGAGGCCAGATGAAGCAGAAGAGGGAACCCTGGGAATATCCGAAGGAAGAGAATTCCAGGCGGTGGGAATGAACTTCTCAGGAGTTAAGGAGTAAGTCGTGGTGGCTGAGGAGAGAATTGGTGTGAGAGGAGGATGGTGCAAAGGCCATGGTGAGGAATGTGGATTTTGTTCTAAAGCATCAGATGAGTGGCATGGTCTAATTTATGTTTTCCATGTTCTCTCTTACTGCTGTGAGGAAAATGGATGGAAGGAAAGGGTAGAAGCAGGCCACGGCATTAGTCCCCATGAGAGATCGTGGTGGCACGGGCTAAAGGGGAAATGGTGATAAAGAGAGTTGGGACATATTTTACATGGAGATGCACACCACTTGCTAGTGAGTCGGTTATCGCTGTTAGTGTTTCACTCTTTTTACTCCTGCTAATAACCTTTGGCAAGGTCTTTGCGTTACTCACATCATTTCTCAGTCTTTAATTTCACCTGAAGTTAACTTTTCTTGTTTTCTTCCTTAATCCTAACTTGTAGCATGATTAAAGCTGTCCCCTGGTCCCACATATACAATACAGACCACACTTGTGCCAGGCTGGAAAAGACCCCTGGTTTTTCTTCATAGTCCAGAGAAAATATCCCACCTCCTTCAATGAGGTTCCACCCGCCCCATAATCACACTCTCACGAGGAAATCTGGCTGCTTTGTTCATATGTTCTGTGCCAGCGCGTCACATGTAGAAGGACATTGTCTTAGAAACTGTTTGCCCGTGTGTTAATACCTTCAAAGTGCTGGAGTTAAGTCTGCTCTCAGAGCCAGTGATCCTTGGGTGACTGGCTCCGCTTTAATCCAATATAATTGATTTTCTGGTTAAAATTTTAAAGGGCAATTTCATTTCCCTTACTTACAGGTTCAAGAGCTTAATTTGTAGTTCGCCCATCCATATTAAAAAATAATTATGACTAATCAGTATTTTCAACCGTGCATAACGACTATCATTTGTATTTAGGTATCAGGACAAATGAATGAGATAGATATAATTGCGAAGAGTAAGTCTACAGTTTTCAGCGTCACTTTCTTTTCCCTAATAAAAATGTTTAAATTCAGACCCATGATGATGATGATGATGTTTTAAATTATGTGGAAACACAGTTTTTATAAATACAGGGCAAAACTGAAAGACCAAGTTAGTGTCAGTCTGTCAAAGTTAGATTATGTTATTACCCCAGCATTTAGCAGCTTTTACCAAAAATTCACCTTCTTGTTTGTAAACAAATATAGCACAAAACATTAAACCTGTTGTGGAATATTTCAAATACTAAATGAAGTTATTTTATAGTACTACAACTATGAAACAGTAGAAATTTCGATAATGCAGAAATTTGTTTGTTTGAGATACTATCTTCAACACTTTTACCTACAAGTAGAACGTTGCAGATATTTGAATATATGTTAATTTTGAATTAAATTATTTTGTCCAGCTCCCTGTGCTCCCATAGCCAGACCTATGTTGATGATATTTGTCGATGTTACTTTTTTTTGAGATTAGAGTTTTTGGCAGTCTCTCAGAAGTGACTGCTGCGATAGGATAACATGAAAGAACCCAATGTGCTTTTCTCCATTGCTTGCTTCACTCTCTCCCCTAAAGACCAATCAGAAAGTGTGTTCACATCTCAGAGTGAAACTCGGAGGCAAGACTAATGCTTTAACTTCTGAACAAAATGAGTAAAAATAAATAGAAAGCATGACTAAAAACGTGATTCGGCTGGGCAACAATTATGAGGCAGCTGAAATAGGAATAAGGAAATGATAGGTAGTTTTGGAGATTCAGCTGGTGTTAGCCTACACCACAGAATTATAACAGAAGGACTTTAACAACCCCTGCAGTTCCCAATATCGGCACAACTATCTTCAACTAATCTAAACTGTAGGATGGCATGCGAAGTGAAGGAGTAATAAAATAATGAACAGAAATCCTTGTATGAAAAAGTTAACATTAATGTAGTGTGATAGTCAGATGAGGAACAGTAGCAACAATGCAATGAACATCTTCCCTTCCCCCAAATAATCTCAACCATTACATTGCGTTTCAGTGTAAAAATGATGATTCCCCTCCTATTTGTAGCCCATCTTTCTCTATTCTTGTTCTAAATTATGGCACTGGGTCTTTACCAACCTTTTCACGTTCTCTCACTTTGTCCTTTTTTGTATGTGTGTGATTTATGACATATCTTAGTTAAATAGTCCTATTCAGAGGTGCTATTCCCTACCTTAAAAAAGAAGTTTAGCAACGTGATGCTGATTGGTGTGATTAACATGTGCCCTTGACCTTGTAAACACTGAGGATTCAATGTTGAGAGTCACTGCTGTGACTTTACACCCACAGACATGCTCCAACCACGGAAATGAGGCAGAGAAAAGAATCAGTCATTTTTTTAAGCTGAATTGTGACAGTGGTCATTTTCTGGTTTGGCTTGTAAACTCAGCATTTTTCTTAGAAGCGTCTTAAATTAGCCTTGAATTGATTTTCATTCAACCAGCTCTAAAATTTTTGTTTGCAGCCTAAATTTTTCACTGACAGGTTATTAAACGGGGCAAACTTCATTTCGATACTTTGGGACCAGGGCCCGAAGGAGAAGTAAGGACTCCTGCTGTAGACTCACAAGTCATTTGCATTGCATTCGAACTGCATCAGATCTACAAATATTTATTAAGTATCAAGAGCAAACGATCTCTAAATGCCACACTCAAAGGTTAATGCTGAACTCTAAGCATATTGAAGCTCTGAAAGCTGGTTTTCAACCTACTTACACACTCATATGGCCTGGGGAGCTTTTGGGACACTGGCAGTGCCAGTACAAAGATATTTATTTACTGTTGATGGGCATTTGTATACTTTCAAAGTTGCATGTTACAAACACATCGTTGTGCTGGTCTTTTGGTGAACATATGCTTGTATATCTGTGGGGTGTGTACGTGGGATGGAGTTATTGGGTCACAGGAATGAGCGTATGCCAAGCGTCAGGAGACTCTACCAAGTCTCTGTCGGCCATTTGGGCAGCGTCCTTCATGAAGTGGCTCTTCAGATCTCTTGCCCATTTTTACAGGGTTGTCCTCTTTTAAAAACAAATTGTAGAATTCTTTATATATTTTGGATGAGTCCTTTTCAGGTAAATTCACTACAGATATTTTCCTTTTTCTCTGTGGATTGCATTTTCACATTTGTTAATGGTGTCTTTTGATGAGCAGAAGTTCTCAATTATAATATATTCTAGATTTTTTTCTTTTTGCTTTCGGTTTGTTTTTGATAGGCTAAAATATAGTTACAGGAAGAGCATGCCAAACAACTTTATGTTTGAATAATTTTTATTACAGACTAATTTTCTTTTGTAGTCGTAAATATGTTCCCCCATTACCAAAGTGCAGTGCAATAAAAGTCACATTTCTCTTTAATGTAATCATATCATTTATTTCAATTATTTTCTTCTCCCCTCCTTGAGATGTCTTTTTCATGATTAGCCAAAGAAGCCCCCAGTGTACTTTTCTGTGTCTAGCGAGCAAATCTGAGTGACTGTTGACTAAAATCAGAATTCAGATGGGATCTCTTGAAATCAGAGAATATGACTAATACCACCAACATTCATTTCTTTGAAATAGACCTTAGTATGGTCAAACCAGACAGTGCTGTGGCCTTAAGTCTGAGTAGACCCATTTTTCCCTGCTGCCACTACCACTGGGACGTGTGCTCACCACTGACTCTGGTTCAGGGAAAAGTGACTGAATTTTCTGCCTGTGACACGGTTGCTTACACCACCTGCCTCTTTCAACCATGATCGTTCTTTAAACGTGAGGGAAAACAGTCCTCCTCTTCCCAGCCCGCCCAG
Source organism: Aethalodelphis obliquidens (assembly GCF_003676395.1). NCBI lineage: Eukaryota > Metazoa > Chordata > Mammalia > Artiodactyla > Delphinidae > Aethalodelphis > Aethalodelphis obliquidens. The sequence continues at coordinate 11,281,404 of NW_020837964.1, read as the reverse complement.
GGCTTTGCTCAGTGAGGAACATTCCATGGCAAAATTATAGCTGGGCTTCCAGGCTCACAGCTTTCTACACTAACTGATACCATCATTGCTGCAGGGCTGCATCTTCCCCAGACCTAGGGGATGGCTGGGAAGGACAGGACTGAAGGTCCAACGCGTGATGTACAGAGGACCGCTTTTCCCGTCAGTCCCCTGACTTGGTCGTGGCCCAGCCCTCATGCCCAGTCACTTCCCTGCCCGCAGGTGACCCATGATCAGGGCCTTCCCTGCCTTTCTCTGCACAGCACCCTGGTCAGAGAGAACCCCTGTACTCTGACAAGCTTCTGTAACTTTGGATTTTGAAGAGAAGTGTGGGGATCTTGATTTCTTTTTTCCTCTAAGGCCCCTGGGCAAATTACACAGTTGTTCCCAGTTAATCCTCAGTAATATTCAAGCACAGCACATAAATAATTTGCCATTAAAAAATGAAAGGTCTTCCTGCCACAAAAGTAGTGGGAAATTGGCATAGGAAAGAGCCAGCTTGTACTCTGTGACAGTAGCATCTGTCACTTAGTCTAACTTCCTGAGAGTGTGGAATGTGATAAAGGGATTGGGCTCAGTCTCTACGCAGCACCTTGCGCATTTATTTAGGTGCAGTATCCCAATACTGTTATGTAAGGGAACAGATTCAGTTATATTCATCCACGTAGAAACGTTGGGTATTTGTTTCACAGAATACTCAGTGTTTGTGAAGTTACGGAATCCATTATATCTGATATAGTATGGCAGGTAAATTGATAGAAAATTAATTGGAAGACAGTTCCAAACACAATAACTCAGCAGAAACATCCAGAATCAATTAATCAAACTGCAACTCATTTTAATTGGACATACTCTAACCCAGAAAAGTCATTGGAATCTTTAATTAAGCTTTCAGGCCCAATCGTATTTACATTAGTCATGTTTTCCTGAACAGTTACATCTTAAAATAAAAGGTTATTAACTTGAAGCCTAATGGTAAAGTAAAAATCCTCAATACATGTGTGCTGCAAATGTTTATATCTAATTAGACATTACATTTTTTTGGTAATTTAAAAAAGTAGTTTAGAACTGTTTGATTAGGCAACCATTAACTCTTTAAAAGTGTGGAATTAAGAAGCCCTGTTTACAAAACTGTTGATTTCCGTCTCGCTATTACGGATGCTCCTTAGGCATGTGTTTCACATGTCTACATGTGTATTTTCACCTGTTAATATCCCCATCCTCTGACCTTCCTCTCCACGGGGTATCTATTTCTGCCACTGACACCATGTTGTGCTCACGTCTCTCTGTCTAAATCCATTACTAGACTGTGAGATCTCTGAGACCACGATTAGTTGCATATAACTCTGTACCTCCAATGTCAGACAGTGTCCAGCAAAGAGCTGCTAAATAAAGCTTGCAGAACTGAAATGCCATTCAAACCAAAAGTGATCTGAGGAGAAGAAAATGGAAGTTTTCTTCTTTGACCATATTCTTATATGGAGAGGAAAGGGGCGGCCTTGTAGCGAAAGGCCAACTGTAGGTTTTAGTCTTAACTCTGCCTCTGACTAAACGTTTTTATTCTAAAATTTCTCAGCTCTGCCCATGGGCTAGTCCCTGGACTTTTCTATGCCTCTAGTTTCTCATCACCTGAAACAAAACAGCAGAAAACAAACAAGAATGAATGAATTGGAACCAATGAAAATGGATTATTCAGTTGTTGGACTCTGGGTTATTTAGTTATTATTATGTCACTGGTAGAATGAGACAAACCCCTAAATCAGAGAGACTGTAGATGTTTCAGAGTGACAAATGCATAACAGGCCATGATTTAATGTTACTGTGTACTATAAACTCTACACTGTGATTTAGAATACTGTAACACGAAGTCCATGAAATACACCAGGAATACACCTCTAATCCAGATTTCGCTGTATCTGGCCCTCCTCCAAAGAGTGCCTGGGCCAAAGCTAAAACCAAGGCTGCAGGCTGCCTTCCTTTCCCAGGAAAGAAAACTCCAGCAAGAATGCCGAAAGAATCTCTGTCACAGACTTGACTGAGCCCTAGACTTTCTTACTGAGTTGAGTTAGCAGCAGCTTTGATGTGGAAGGAAAAGAAAAGATGTCCTCAAGGTAAGGGGAGAAGAGAGACTTCAAGGATGGCAGGAGATTGAGTAAATGTAGGACGGATGAAACAATTGTGTCAGCAATTCTGAAACTCTGGGATAAAAGCAAGTCCTTCTCTTCCTTGCCCACATAAACTGGAATTGTAAGATGTCTGGCTCCGTACCGTACTTCATCTGGATTTATAAATAGAAAATATGACCCACACCCTTAAGACTTTCATATTCTTCATTGAAAAGACACAAATTATGTCAACTGAAGCCATTTGAATACAGATATTTAAATACAGTCATTTGAAATATAAGACTAAATAGCATTAGTACCATGAGTTCAGAATTCTCAGAAATTCTTTTATTGTCCTTTTCCTGGTGTTTCATTATCCAAAAACATAGAATTAATTGATTCAGAAATATTTATTGAGTTTTATCGACAATCTCAGTCCCAGGGACCCAAACATCCCTGTGAGGAAAGGCTGTACCTCTCTTCAACTTTTGAAGCACTAAGCTCCCATCTACTACTCCTAAGGTACAGTTGGTTTAGTGAATGAGTGTGTTAATTATTTACTAACAGTAAATTCATTGAGAAGTAATAATTATTATCAATATTAATTGATAATTAGTTATAATTATACATAATTATAATTATAGATAATTATACTAGTTGCACAGCTATTATGTGTCAGGCACTGTTCTTTGTTCTGGGGATATAGTGTGATTGAAATAGCCCTTATTGAATGTGTATTCTGATGGAGATACACTGATAATATACAAGGAACACTGTACAAAAGTAAAGCTTGCTAGATGATGACAAAGACGTACTTATTTAGGGTCTTTCTGGCCAAATTTCGGTTCTGAAATACCAAAAAATAAACAAAAAACAAAAATCAAAAAACCTGTTGAATCTCTGAGAATAGGAGACCTTAGGTAAATGAGGCTAGATTAGGAACTAGCTAAATGAAGTTGGGGGTGGGCGTGTAGGGAGAGTTAACACATTCTGGAAGAGAGAACAGGTACAGAGCAGGTGTAGGATCCTGGAGGTGAGGCAGCATCGTCTGTTCAAAGATGAAGCTCCTTTTGAGAGGCCCCAAGACCACCTAACTGTCTCTGGGTAAGCCACCCAGATTATTTAGATTAGGACACTATCTTCCTCCTTCAAATTCTGAGCGTTAATGTATGGTATTCCTGGGCACCAGTGTATGCGCAAGTGCACCCAGAGCTTACATTCCCAGTAAGATAGTGCTTTAAGTGACTGTCTGCGTCAGGTTCACCTGTGTGCTTGTTGACCGTTTAGATTCACAGCCTTTTTTTCTGGTCCACACAATCAGTATTTCTTGGGACAAGCCCCTGACCCTGTATTTTAAGAAGCCTTTCCATGTAGTACTCATATTCCTTAACGTTTGAGAACCTCTGCCTTAGAATAGCAGGGTCTGATTCTACCCAAACACTGTAAACCTCTTCAAGGGTGACTTGGTAAATACATGTTGTTATATATTATTCAATAAATGTTACACCACTGTGTGTCCTCATTAACCCCCTTTCCTGATTTCGTTGAGAATCTCTAACAATGAACATTGGTCCAACACTTAGAAAAAATTCACTGGGAAATATGCCTGACAGAAGCAAATACTCTGGTGCTCAAACTGATGCTGTGTGTTTTTGATGAAAAGACAACAACCAAAAGATCACATCAACGCACAGTCAAGTTAGAAAAGCTCAAGGATTCCTTCATAGTTCTCACTAAATTAAAACTGTCCCGGCATCAGGATCAGGTTTCAATGTGAAGGACGAACCACACTTACCCACAAATATATGCTTATTTAAAATTGCAAGAAAAAGGTTAGTTTCTACATAAGAATATCAATGCATATCACTGTTATTTTGAATGAAAGAGCCTTTAAGTTCTTTAAAATAAAGAGACTGATTAAAAAAAGTCTCCAATTTAAAGTTTAATAGAACTCTTTTAGAAAACAAATCTATAACAAATTCAACCTTCGGGGAAAAAACGTGAAGCAATGTTTTATCTTTTTGAATTCTTCTACTATTTTGTCACAAATCGTGCTTCTAAAAGTATATTGGCTCTTCAGACTCCAGTGGTTCTCTGTTAAGGCCATGATTTTGGCCGCCCTCCGTGAGGCCTCAGTTTTGTGTGGTCTTAAAATCCTGAACAAAACACCTAGGAACGTGTTTGCATTTGCAGTATTTCCCTTTTAGGTGGAACGGCCACCCGACAGAGGGGCTTTCTGGGATGCATTCGGTCTCTGCAGTTGAACGGAATGGCCCTGGACCTGGAAGAAAGAGCCAAGGTGACTCCGGGAGTGGAGCCGGGCTGCAGAGGGCACTGCAGCAGCTACGGGAAGTTGTGCCACAACGGCGGGAAGTGCAGGGAAAAGCCCAGCGGCTTCTCCTGTGACTGCACCTCCTCTGCATACGCAGGGCCGTTCTGCTCAGACGGTGAGTGTGACGTGGGTGCCCCAGCAGCAAGACAATCCAACGTGAATAAAACCTCCCACAGTTCTTTTTCTCTGTAGCTATTTGAAACAAAAGTATTTCCATTTCTGAATTTTTTTTGGCAAATGGCCTATTTTATGCCAATGACATTTCATTACTTAAATATTTGCCGGGGTTCTTTGAACACCGTGTTTATCGATGGTAAACCCTGTAATAGCCGCCTCTAGGTGTTGTAGAGTGTTGGCTGCGCAGTCTGATCTTTTCTATCTACAGCTAATGCTCTTAAGTAATATGGGTGTCAACAACCAGTCCCATGGGCAGTTCTCATTTTTCAAATCATTAAAAGCATTATTGTTATTTTTGAAGATGGTCAGCAATGCAAAGACATTTCGGAAGCTTTGTTGTTTTACCAAACAAATATTATTTCCAGGAATATAAATAACGTTTCCATTCAGTATTGGTATGTAACAAAATAGAGATACTTGGTCGTTTTGCTCTGTGAAATGCCGACTGTCTGTTGGTGAAGTGAAACAGTGGACTGTTTTTCAGCTGGTCTTGTTCACTGCTCCGTGTCATGGAAGAAGGAACGAACTGAGTGTAGTACTCAGCGTTCTGAACAGACTTCCATGAATAGACAAACTTTTGCTATAATTCCTCATAGAAAAATGTCAACCAGTTTAATCCAGTTGCTTTATTTAAGTGTTTCTGGGCTACTGAACCTTTACCTGAAGGAGGCTAACGAAAACTGGCTGCAAATTGAATCAGTCCCTGATTTGCAATGAAAGCCTTTGAGATTATTTAATGGAAAGTTGGCCAAAGTGCACTCTTCAGGTCATCTACTTTTTATCAGGAGTAAGTTATCGTTTGAAATCAACCTGTGGTAATCAATCACTGCTGCTACCATTCTATGCTTCTCATGTTTAAAGTTAGAACTAAGACCTGTGTCTTTACATCCTCATGTCTTTATAAGAGGATGCCTTTATTTTCTGGATCTAAATGATTTCCAGTTCATCTTGCTAAGTGTAATCAGGAATATTATTCTGCATCCACATGTTATGGAGTATCTCAAACGTGTATCTATAGATAGTAAAAATAATAAACAGGCAAAAAACCTAAAGCCCTGAGGGAGTGGAGATGTTGCTGCATTTATCCGTGAGCATCATCTGAAGCTCACGTTCAACACCTGCCCTGTATAGCAACGGAGGAAAGCAGAGTTCTGGGATCCCGAGCTAGTTTCCTCTCCCACCACCTTCTTCACTTTTATACAAATCTGTTTGGGGTGTGTGTGTGTGTGTGTGTGTGTGTGTGTGTGTGTGTGTGTGTGTGTGTTTATGTGCAAATTTAGGATATTAATCTTGTGTAAGTAAAATGATTTTTAAAAGTTTGGATAGTTATTTTTTAAATTTGGAAAGTATCAGTATAACCGAGGCAACATCCTTGTTTCTTAAATTTTTTCACGTAAAATGTACTTATCATTTCAGAGATTTCTGCCTATTTTGGATCTGGCTCATCTGTGATTTACAATTTTCAAGAAAATTACTCCCTAAGTAAAAATTCCAGCTCCCAGGCGGCTTCATTTCACGGTGACATGAGGCTAAGCAGGGAAACGATCGAGTTTAGCTTCCGCACCACACGGACCCCGAGCTTGCTGCTCTACGTCAACTCCTTTTATAAAGAATACCTTTCAGTTATCATTGCCAAAAATGGTGAGTGCTGTTCAGACGAGGGAAAACTGGGTGAGAACATTAGGTCAGGAACAATGTGGATCCTTCTCATGGTCCCGCTGCTCAAACTACAAACAGGAAAAGAAGTGTGCCTGTCCTGTGTATTCAGTTTTGTGTTTTCAGTACTGTCCTATCAGCTTAATCTAAAAGGACTATTTAAAACACTTAAAATGCCTGTATCGCTTTATAATTTTGGTAATTTAACACAATCAGTGTGAATTTTTAATTTATGTACATAAAATATTTGTTATATTTTATCATTGCTAGGATCACTTTACTCTTCCATGTAACAGTATCAGTTTTGTGGTTCATTTTGAAATAAGATGCCTATTTGTACATAACAAGTAATTTCCTTTGAATCAAAGTAGAGAAGTTTTGAGAGAATGTTAACAAACTAGCATTATGTGTAAGAAAACGTCCACAAAATAATCTGTTGGTTCTGATTTTCAGCCATAAAGTAGTCACGGGAAATGCTAGTACATCGATACAGGGTAATGGTATGTGGCTTAGGACGTGTGTGCAACAGAAAACCACTTACTGTTATTGTTCTCTTCCCTTTATGTGGATTAGAGATAAAAATTTTATGAGTAAATCCTCTGGGTGAGGAAAACAAACGAACATACAAACATGTGAATATATCATTTCAACTAAATCAAATATGGCCCAAGGTCACTGAACACCAAAATAAAAATAATATTGTTCAATAAGTGTATGTCTCCTCACTGTATACATTTTGAGCTTATCTATATATATTAGGACATTTTCTCTGTTAAACTGGAAGATATCCTGTGAAGTAAATTTATTGACATCTTTGCAGGCAATTAAGTGAGTAGTGTTTGTTTATAATAATTCCATTCATCAGTTGCATTTCAGGAATGGTAGATGTATTTTTTTTGAAAGATGAGATGATAGAAGCAACGTTCTTGCAATATTCCACAGTAGTTCGGCACTTCATAATATACTAAATCTTATTTTTTTTAAGTTAGAGGCTAGTACGGAGATTTGCAAATGCTTAATCACATATTTGACAAATTAAAATTTTGCAGGAAAGAGCCTGCTTATTCGCAGCATATTTGCTCTTGATTTTGAAAATAGTGCAATTTCACATGGAAACTGACTTCTAGGGATTATGAGGAAAGTGTACATGCAAATGAACTACTGTGAACTTTCCCCCAGAAATTAATATCAAAAAAGGACTCTTGAGTTTTTGTAAGTAGTTTTTAAAATACAATTTTAACTAAAATGTAACTTTTCCCCCCTACTTTAGGAAGTTTGCAGATCAGGTACAAGCTAAACAGACATCAAGAACCCGATGTGGTTAACTTTGATTTCAAAAACATGGCTGATGGACAGCTTCACCACGTAAAGATTAACAGGGAAGAAGCAGTGGTCTTTGTGGAGGTAATAGAGAAAATGCAACAGAAGCAATGGTTAAAATTATGCTCCCCAGCAAGAAGGACCTACAGCAGAAATTGGATAATGGATAGATCAAACAAAGACATCCTTTCAGTTGCTGCTCTTGGATAGATCATAGACCATCAGATGTGTTCAGTTTTTTTAAGCAATAAGATTCTGTGCAAAATATTATTAATATTTGATACTTAAAATTGCCAAACTTTCCTATTTGTTTTGCTTTACTCAGGCGGGAAATACTTTCTAGTTTACCATATTATGCTATTGGTAAGACCATTGCTACTCTAATGAAACCAGTTTACTTCAGATGGGTATACATGCAACCATAATTCTAGCACAGAAATTAATGATTGCAATATCAGAATAAATTTTAAAATGATGTGAATTACAGCAGAGAAAGTTGAATTATTCACTCTACCAGCTTTTGAAGAAAAGCACTAATATTTCAACCCTCTAGGTAGAGGAAAATTTCTTAGCTGAATGACTCAAGTGAAAATACCCAGCTAAGTAAAAATATCAAGATGAGAATAGCTTGTATCTTTTTGTTGGTTTTCCCCATTTTGGCTTTCTTACACAGTGGAGAAAAATAAAGTGATAGGGATAGAAGGTGGGGTGCACTGGTATCTGAGGGTGCACAGAAATAGTTTAGAAAATAATATTCACCTGTATAAATGGCTAACTCTTTAAACTTTGTTTTCCTCAATCTTTGGGGCCATATTAACTATTGCCTATTTTATCATTTTCTTTTGTCTTCCTTTGCCTCCTGTCCTCTTCTCAACAACGGCATCCGTTTGGATGTTTGCACCTCATGTAACAATTTTATAGATTGATGAGAAAGCGAGGAGACAAGTCCACCTTGCATCAGGTACAGAACTCAGTGCAGTCAGATCCCTTGTACTGGGCAGGATTCTAGGTAAGTAAAAGGAATGGCCTTTCGCCTAATCATGATGCATAAACATGGACCAGAAGAGTCATATGTCAGACACATAGACACAGACACAGACACACACACACACACACACACACACACACACACACACACACACACGCCACATGCAAATTCATCAGGCCAAAAGAAATCTCTTGCATAATTTCATTTCTGAAGTGAATGATAATCAAGGCAGAAGCTGTACTTTCTCAGGGGTATATGTAATCGTGAGTAGGGACATTTTGCAAGATGAGCAAGCATGCTACTTTGATAGTAATGCCACTCTGGCGTGTGCCATGCGTCAGTCCAGCATAATGAAACACGGTATTGCCCTCACACTTCAAGAATATCAAATAAAAGTAGAAATAACAGACTGTGTATCAGTCAGCTGTCAGATATATAAATCATCATCTAATGATAAAACTAGGATTAGATCTAAAAGAAAATGGAGGAGGAAGCAATTGCTTTTCTGCTGCTTAGTGAATATGCTTTAGGTTGTGGCCTGGATCCTGTTTGCCTTGTTGAGGTGCAGTGGCCAGCCACTCCTGCTAGAACCCAATGACTTATAACCCAGTGTCTATCTAAATGCCTTATAATTCTTATTTCTATCCACTAGTTACTTCTGATAATAGCACTGAAGTAGAAACATACTCTTGCCATTTTAACATCAAAATATGTGCGCTTTTTTTTATACTTGCCAGCAAGGACTAAACGGAAAGAGGGGCAGTACATTTTAAAAGGGATTTTCTTTTTAGTTATAAAAGTGGGGGTGGGAGACTTTCTGTAGTCTGGTTTTCCTTCCTAGTTTGATATTTGACCCTAACCTCGAATATTTTGTCCAAGATAATGAATGGAATCTTTTATTTTTTTGACCTTTTCAGTTACTTATACCTTGATATACCATTTCTTGCATTCCCTGTACATAATCTCCGAATCTTGAGAATGCTTGATCAGACCTGTGGGTGAATGATCAAAATATCGGCCCTTGAGAAGGTTAATAGTTAAGTTGGTAAATATTTATAGGCTTTCTAGTACTATGATAAGCACCAGTATTGTACGCTCTTATTCTCCAAGCAAGCAGGGGAAGTATCCATTGCATTGTTTCTCCAGGATGCTATAGCGGAGACAAAAAATATGTGCAAAGTACTACTTAGATACTTGGAAGCTTAATTGGAATATCCCAAGTGAGTTTCATAGTATAAGTTACATAAATTCAACTACAGTAATTAAACAATCAGATCATTATAACCAATCCCGATTTCAAGAGCTCCTCAGTCTAGCAAGGTCTGAGATGAGGCATTTTGCATAAAAATGTAAAATGCAAGATAGAAAACTCTAACAATTATGCATAATGTTGATAAAATCATATTTTTGAAGAAATAACATCTTCAAGTTTAATGCCAGAGTTGCTGATGAAAATATTTTGTGTGAATAGAAATAAGCCAAATATATTATAAAAGAATTGGGAAACTGATCTGCATTTTATAAGGAGGATTGTATTCATCAAACAGTAGAACAATAGCATTCATTATATAAATATTTGTCTCCCTTTTTATAATGAATATCACAGATTAATGAGGAATTAAAGATGTTAAGGTTTTCATTCAAGAACAGAGTGTTATTAAAATGCATATCACTCATGCTGAAAATTAAGATTCAAGTTCAAAAGTAAGAATTTGTTTGGTACGTGCCTAAGGTGTGGATCTTGGCCAAGGACTCATATTACATTCAAATCATTTGCAACTCAAAGGAGACTAGAAATTTATGATCACATGGTATGGTTTATGAATTTACAACAAAATGTTATGTACTATATTATTATATTGTAATATGGTATATTAACTTATAGCAAAATTGATGCTAAGATGGAACTAGTAGTTTTCCAGAGAGTTACTCAATCTCGAAGTTGCTTATTATGTTAGTCAGGGTCCTCCAAGAAGCCACTACCAAGACAAAATTAACCACGTGAGGATTTCATTAAGGGGACACTTGCGAAAGAGAACGTGTGGAGAGAGCTCGCCAAGACTGGGAGAGCCGTCAGATGCCATGCAGCTCTGCCTTCAGGTGAAGGAGAGAGGGAGGGAAAGTTAGACAGAAGCATCCTAGACTTCTGTGCAGTCAACAAAGGTTAAACAGTCTTTGGGGAGCCCATGAGTCTGTCATCCATCAGAGGAGTCCCATGTTTCCAAAGGGTGGGTCTGCCTTAGAGTCCCAGCTATGATCAGCTGTTGGCTGGGAACAGCCCATGGGAAGCAAGGCACCGGCCCAAGTATGAGGATGGATTTCAGAGCCCAGCAGCTGGGGCCCTTGGTCAATTCCTCTCACCTAGTTGGAGGTCTGCAAGGCACATTCTCATGTGCTCACGCTTGTCACCTGTGTTTTCATTTTTGTAATTCTGTTTGGATCCCCTGTTCATACATACTTTGTGATCACCTGTCGTGTACACAGAGAACGGCACTCAGCAAGGCAGACACTGCATCTGCCTCACAGAATTTATGGGTAGTGGGCATACAGATAATCATTATACAAAATGTTCCTGTGTATCTAATTGGGTACAATGTACCCTATGCTGCTTGGGATAAAATAGTTCCAAATTATCCTCCAAATTAAAATAAATTAAAATATGGTGGGACTTCCCCGGCAGTCCAGTGGTTAGGACTCAGCACTTTCACTGCCGGGCCCCGGGTTCAATCCCTGGTCAGGGAACTAAGATCCCGCAAGCCAGGCAGCACAGCCAAAAAAATAAAAAATAAAATAAAATAAAATAAATACTTGTTTCGTTTTATAATTTCTGAATATTTCTTTTAAGGGAGCAGAAAAAACCATTGACCAGTTTTTTGGGAGGGGTTATAATTTGCCTATTTTCAACCAAAGACTTAAGGATATGACCATCCACTGCCATTTTAGATGGAAACCCAGAAATGAAGGAAATTCTTCCCCTCTTTCACTTTTCTCCAGTACTCATTTCTTAAACTTAGGAAGAATCATGGGAATAATTTTGGATTACTATCACTATTAATCAACATTACTAGCAGATGTTGAAAAGGAGGGTAAATTTTAGAAATAATATCAAGCTCTACTATGATGACATGGAAACCATCTCTAACTCCCTACTACACTTAAAATATTTAAAGACTCAATAACTTTGGCATTAGTAGTCATCAGTAGTTGGGAGCCAGGGTGAGATGATCCAGCTGTTTGCCAAGCAGCTCAATTTAGATACTCCTGTATTCAATAAAGTACATCAAATTTGCTTTTCATAGTTAAAGTTCACTATAAAATTAAACTCTGGGTTCTATATCTGGATACTTTTATGTGTTAGAATCATATGTTTTATGATTTATTTGAGTAGAAGCTGGATGATTATTTTCACTCATCCTGAGTAGTAGCTTTTGTATGTTAGAGGTGATTGATGACCGTTGAGGATCATTTCTCTCTTCTGAGGCCATAGAGCCAGGGAGTACACTCAGATTACCGCAGTGGAGGTTTAGCCCAGATGTAAATAAAGTCTGTAGTCAGCTAGGAAAGGACATCTACTCAGTCTCCGATGAAGAGCTTTGAGAACAATCTCAATGTGTCAGGAACCGTTCATGTAAAACTCACTTAAGAGCCCAGACGTGAGGAAAAAACATGAGCCAGGTAACCTAAGGGCACTGCAATTTTGTAAATATATTGTGAAATGTCCCTTAAGATAATGGAGGCGTTATTTTAAAAGCACGTTTTAAAAGAGAAGTATAGTTTAGAGCAAGAAAAGCAAGGAATCTACTGAAAGTCATTTTTTTGTATTCATCAGCTTGAATTTTGAAAATTTTAATAATTAAAATGTCATAGACCATCTTCAGTACTTAGCATGACTTCATCCTTGTGGCGGCTTTAATCGTTTCCAGACAGTCAGCTACATCATTTTGAATTGACCATACCTAGAAACTTAAAAACAGCTTTTCTCCTCATCGTGACACCCCAGCATCGATCTGAAGTGTCATGTTCCAAAAGCACAGAGCACTCGTGACGCTGAAACGTATTATTTGATATTAACTATGGAGCAAATGATAAGGTAGACAGTGGGATACTGTCAGAGGCACATCCCACGCTCCAGGTGGGATGGGCAAGTGTACGCCTTTGACAAGGACGTCACCTGCATCACTTTCACTTGGCCATCAAACATCGTAAAACAGAGCTCAACTTACACTGCAAAAAATACTAAACGATAAAAGCCGAAGTCACAAATCCCAAATTATATATTTATCAGCTGCCACAATCTAGAAGCCTTCATACAATGATAAAACTCAAATATTTCTAAACTAAAAAGGAGAAAGCAATTGTTGCTTTCTTTAATTACTGACATGCTTTAAAATGTACCTGTACCAGGAATAAGTAAAAAATAAAGCCATGATCAGACACTTACACTATTGTGTGTGTGAATTTATTAAAGACCAGGCATTGATGGATGAGAGAGAGAGGATGGAATTGACAGGAGGTACGGATACAGGACCTTTGGGGTGGAGAGAGGGCACAGCCACAGCGAAGAGATACTGGACCGGCCAGCCTAATGATGGTCTATAGCACTAGTCAGAAGAAAGACAGTGAAATGTGAATTCTGCTTGTGTTGTCTGTTAAGTATAAAAGAGGGTTGGAGATGGTTTCCATGTCATCAGAGTAAGATACTGGTACCTATAAATTATCCTCCTTGCTTGATAGCTGCCAGTAATGCTTGTTAATGATGATTAGAGCCAAAAAGTGTTCCTACATTCCATTCTCATTTGTAGAAGTGAGTACTGGAGGACAGAGAGGAAGCAATTCCTCTCTTTCTATTCTTCCTTCTGAAGAGGCAGGCAGTCTGATGTCGTTTCTTTGTTAAGCATGTTCAAAATGCGTTAAGTACTGAGGCCAAAGTGAATGATTCCTCAATCGGCTCCTTTAAGAGACCTGTTTACTCAAAGATTATATAAAGAGACATCTCTCTACGATGTAATTATGTAATTAATCAAAGGAAATATGCAGGTATAAAGTTGTTTTGCTAATTCATTAAGCCTTTATTGGGTCACAATTCCACCACATGAAAAAAAAACCTCAATTAAGATCATTGCATACTCTTGAAATTGCATAAAACCTCTCATAGCAAATGTGCCCACATTTTGAATAATGATATAATTTAACCTATTACAAAATGACTGAAAATTACTATTCAGAGGCTGAGTGAAGTTCGACTACGACTATTTATTACTTTTTTATGTCAGGTATGTAATGGTGCAAGACCACTGACAGCAAAAATCGGTGGGTACATCATGGTGGGAAGAGCCAGGTTGCATCAAATAAACTGGGTTCATATTCCTCCATAATTAATAGGCTGCGTTACATTTGCTTTGTTTATCCAAAACTCATTAAATTAAGTTCTGAGTTGTGTTTACAGATTGTTTTTTATGTTAGAAGAGTTTTCTAAAAGCCTGAAGATGTTTTCACTCATTGTGAGAGTAGCTTTGGTATATTTAAAGGCAGTGACCACATAGGGATCATTTATCTCTTCTGAGGCTGCAGAGCCAGGAAGTAACTCAGATTTTTGCAGTGGAGATCTAGGCCAGATGTAAATAAAGTATGTGGTCAGAAGGAAGAGGATGTCTACGGCATCTCACAGAAGAGCTTCAGGAACGGACTTCAATCTCAGGGACATTTTATATAAAAGCTGCTTCAAAGCCAAAGGGTACACAAGAAAGTTTAATTCAGTTACTTAAGGACACTGTGATTTTGTAAATGTCCAGTCAGATGACACTTCAGGTGACACAGGTCATGCTGAAAGCAAAAGAGAAGCTCAGGTTACCCCGAGATGCCTCACTATAAATAGTTTGTACATTAATCAGGTTCTCAAGGTTGTATCTCAGAGCAGTAGGCTTGGTTGGCAAATAAATACCGTTTACAAAAAAAACTGCTCCTTTATCCACACAGTATTTGCTGTCTGCTTTGCCATTTGACTTTTCCACCAACTGTTGTTGTTGTTGAATCCTTGTTGTAATTGCCTGTGATGGTAAAAATGTCCTGCTGGTCATTAGCACGGCTCCTTTGATTCATTGCACCATTTTCTGGCAAGCTTTATTTATCTTTATGGATTAAAGGCATTGAGATCCTTTTTTAAGGTGACCCCTTTTCCATAGGTGTGGCCAAACTACTTAGGTTTCTTTTGAGTTATTTGTTTTGTTTTGTTTTTCTTTGTTGTTGTTGTTTTGACAGCCACAAGAAGTTTCATGAAGCACTTCTTGTTTTAATTGTTCTTCATTTACTTCATATCCTTTCCAGAAACAGTCCTCTCTCTGCATAATAAACAGAAAGGCGCTTCATACGAATTTTACTTTCTTGTTACTCTATTTTCTTGTAGAACTTTTGGTAGATTTCTTTGCAAAAGCAGAAGCCATTCCCTTGGTTGGAAGATACAGTTGAGGCTAACTTTTTAACAGGCAAGACCACCTGCAAAATCTGAGTCAGTTAAGAATTTTTCTAACCGGAAACATCCCAAACATAATTGTCTTATCAGGATTTCAATGAAGTAAGAGGCATTTATCTACAATTCCCCCACCCGTGCTGTTCTAACCCTTACATGTTGTTGGCATTTCAGGAGTCAGATAATAGGAAAGATAAATGTTTTGTCCACTGGCTCTATGAACACAGTTGTCAGTGCAGCTCTCTGATACTATGTACTGCTTATAAGCAACTTAATATAGCTGTTAACTTCATCTGGACTCAACTCTGGGAAGATGGATGCAAAGTCCCATAGTTCCCTTTCTCTCCAGATTCTAGTTCCGACCCATTGACTTTCCTGAAACAAGGGAGTTGACGGTCTAGCGCAGCCAGGTGGGGTGCCTGGGGGCTGCCAGTGAGACAGTGTTGTGAGACTCCCTGCTTCTGGTTGGAAGAGAGTCTGGGGACCAGCCTAGAAGAGTCTTAAGGGAGACCCTGAATTGTGTGGCTCCTGGAAAATGCTTGGCTTGCAGAGACCCCTGGACCCCGTGGGGAAGGGGCAGCATTGAAAACTCAGTGCTTCTGTGTTCCCTCTTTGCCGAGGAGAGAATGACCTGAAATGTGAGGATGTCCTGAATCCTGAAATTCGGACCATGTCCTCTCTGTCCCGAGGTTGGGTGGGCATTTGGATGGCAGCTTCACGGACAAGGACAGCTGCTACGCTGTCTACCTTCTCTGGGCGTCAGCCACCTAAGGAAGGCAGTGACAGAGAATCAACGAGCAGATGAGAAAAGCAACCCTATATACAACCCTTGATTCAACAGCAGTCAAGTGGGAGAGAAATCAAAACAACCAGAATGAAGCTATTCAAGGAGACAGACCCCATCCTGAATGAAACTAAGTAAGAGCGCTGTAAGGAAATTCCAGCCAAGCAGCAAAAAGACCTAGAGGAACTACAAGTATGATTTTTCCAGACTAAAAAAGAATGATCTTTGTGGATACTTGAAATCATTCCCTGGAAGAGCAAGTGAGAAAAGCACGTGACCCACACAAAAACAAGTCCTCAAAGATAGAAATCAGCAGGGAGATTAAAAGCAGTTAAAGAATATGCAGAGGAGACCAAACGTGAATCTCGGCAGTCCAGAAGCGTAAAAAGGATGAAAGTGAAACAATAGCTGCTCGCACAGCATATGAAATTTTCCAAGCTAAAGAAAAACCTGTGTCTGCAGATTAAAATGGGCCACCAGGGTCTATGCGTAATAGATGAGAGGAGATAAACAGCAGGGACAATCTGATAAAAATTCCTAAATCACAGGGAACCTTACAAAGTTTAAGAACGAAGTGATAGAGCCAGAAGATGCTGGAGTAAGATATCTACAGACGATTAAGAGAATAGGGCTGTGCAGAGTCATCCTTAAAATAGACACACAAAGAATCACCTAATCCATCAAGATAAATTTCTGTTCCAGATACACTCCATCACATTTTCTAATTTATTTCTTCATAGCATTATCAGTCTTCAGAATTTTCATCCATTCCTGTTTCATGTTTAGCGTCTGTCTCCCCTACTAGAATGTAAGATGCTCAAACAGCAGGGAATGCGTTGCCTGTATGTTTAGCTCTTAAAACAAATATTAATTGACAGACTAGTTTAAGTTTTAGATTTTAAAGCTTTTTTCTACAATATTTTATAATAGGTAAATATTTTCAGTTTAAAGGTGTAGGGTTTTTAAAAGTTGCCTCATATCAGATTTTTACCAGAGAAGCGAATTTTATCTATTTACTTTTTTCGTTGTTGTTCAAAATGTAAGATTTTTTTTAAGGTCTATAGAAATTTTTTTCAGGATTTAAACCTTGTAGAAGAAATATGAAAAGCACTGTTCTGATTATATTGCTATTAAAGTATATTCCTTTTTATTCCTTGTTAAAGTAAAAAAATAAACCAAAAAACTCCGAAGCAAGAATGCTGTCTTTTTCTAAAAATATGTATATTTGAATGTATCTGCATCCATTCAAATGAGTGACTGCTGTGTGGGGACTAAGTTAGTTCTTTGGTTTATACACATCGATGAAGCGCCTCCTATGTAACCATGTGGTGCTGGGTGTTGAGGGTTCCCCGTGTGCTCACGGAGCAGCAGAGTGATAGCCTCTCAGGGCTCTTTGTGCTACGAGGCAGGACAGCCTACTGGTAAGGACATAGGCTCCAGAGCTAGGATACCTGGGTCTGAATACCGTATCCCCCAGCACAACAGGAAAGTGATGTAATCTGTCTAATTTTCAGATTTTTTAGAGTGTGATATTCATGATGCTAAACATCTAATCAGTATTTTTATTAAAAAGGTATAAAACATGCATGAAAATGGGACAGAAGGAAGTGTTCTTCAAAAACCTTGATATAACAAGACAGGCTTAATCAGAACAGAGTTGCCCAGAGTCATTTCAAGAATAGATACCAAGCCAAAAAAAAAAAAAAAAATACACTGCAGAAGATATAAGTGGAGTGAAGGAAAGAATGTGTCAATTATAAACAGAAGAAGCTTATGATTTTGGAGTCCAACAGGCCCGGAGTCCAGTGCACAATGCCAACAGCTGAGTTAACCTCAGGCAAATCACTGAAATTCTGAACCTAAAGGGTCTTGTCTGTGTGACTAGACTAGGATACTCATGGCTTCTGTAAGGTTTAAACACAAGCATGCAAATCCCTTAGAATACTGCCTACCGTATAATAAGCATTCAGTAAATTCAATATTTATTATATTAGTTTTTGAAAAGACCGAAATGCAAGTGTTGGTGTCCCGGTAGGTGCAGCACAGGGGAAAGTAGTCTTGCCGCTTTATGGTCATGTAGGATGGGTGGATGCATCGTAGTCTGATAACATTTGAACGTTAAAAGTCTACAATTAATTCCCCTTGTTTAGATTTCATGCTTGCCAAGCGTGAAATATCTTCTTCACTGTAAAATTATAAATTAATATCTTGACACTCAACCAATCTCTGTCCCACAATAATTCCATATTAACTAAATGCTCATTGAAATGGAGGGGGGTTATCTGTGTATAGGGGGCACACACATACCTCAGTCTGAGTGATAGGTGGACGGTGAAACAGGGAGAAAAGTCAGTGAGGTATGAAAGTTTTCACTGCTGTACGTGAAGAATTAAGAGTCTCTGAAAGCTTTTGAGATACAACCTCTAACATGATAACATCTTGCAGGAACGCTGATCAGTTCATTATCTGACCCATTCTTGTAGAGACTTTAATTATTTCCAGAGAGCTCTCAGTATATTTCATTAGCCATACTTAAAAACTTGTCTTTATTAGCCTGGGATGTCTCACCAGTAGTTGTGGAAAGATTTAATGGATCTCTTGTAATAAAGACAAAAGCAAAAGGAATTTAACAGCTGAGTATGTATTGCTGTTGCGTTGTCAAGACTTGGAATAGTCCATTGTGGCAACGCCCGTTTGCACCTTCACTGTCATCAATCCTGTGGTGTTTCTTTGGCTTCCCAGAACACAGTGACGTGGACCAGGAGACGGCGCTGGCAGGTGCACAGGGCTTCCTGGGCTGTCTCTCTGCTGTGCAGGTCAGCCACGTGGTGCCGCTGAAGGCCGCTCTGCACCGCAGCCGCCCAGCCCCCATCACCATCTCAGGACACGTGACGGAGTCCAGCTGTGTGGCCCAGGCTGGCACCGATGCCACATCAAGGGAGAGGACACACTCCTTTGCAGGTGGCCTATGGCGCTTCTTTTACCCAGTCCCAAACACAGCTTGTCCACTGGATATTAAAATCTTTTAATGCTGGGACTCTGTGTTCTCAAGATGGTTTCTTGAAATTGGTTTTGTTTAATTTTCAGTCCTTGCCCATTTCTCTCCTAGATTCTCAATTCGTTATTCCTGTGGACCATTGCATGTGGGCATTGCTTAAGGTTAAAATTGCAGACATCCCACACTGACCTCTCTAATTCTGTTCTGGTTTTAAAAGTTTATGAATTTTTAAACATTTCTTCTTTTTACTCACCGATATCCCCCTCTTCCCCCTTTTCTGTCCTTTAACTGCAGATCATTCTGGAACAAGAGATGACAGAGAACCCGTCACTAACACAATCAAGAGTGACTCTGCAGTAATTGGAGGTAGTAGAAAGCATGAGCGAGCTCTTCCTATCATTGCTAATGATGAGGTAGTTAGCACTAGAGAAGCTGTCTGTGGAGAATCTACACATGGCCCAAGAGTTAGGCAGTGAATCCTGAGGTCAGTGGGGTGCTTTATTATTTGTACTGGATTGTCTTATAGAGTCATCCTGAATTCCCAGCTTCCTTGGAGAGTTTCAGTGTAAATAATTGATAATTCACTGAAACATCACACTCAAAAGAATGGTTGTTACACTGTGATACTAATGAATATCATTTAGCTTGATAATGGCCATCTCCATTCCCTAGGGTGTTCTGACTGGATTTGAGGAAGTGTCATTTTTTGCCTTCTTGGACACATCACTGCTTCTGCAAGGGTTTATGTAAGAAGTAGGAAAAACCTGAGATTAACATTAGAAGCATATATTTAATGTTGCCTTAATGCTTAATCAAGGTGTATATTTCCATGGTTTAGATGCTCCTCTCAGTGAATATTACATTTTTATTTGCATTTTATCAAATACAAAACTAATGGAAGAAGGGTGGTTCATACTTACTTTATTATTATTTTTTAATATATTTATTATATTTATTTATTTTTGGCTGTGTTGGGTCTTCGTTGCTGCGCGCGGGCTTTCTCTAGTTGCGGCGAGCGGGGGCTACTCTTTGTTGCGGTGCATGGACTTCTCATTGCGGTGGCTTCTCTTGTTGCAGAGCACGGGCTCTAGGCACACAAGCTTCAGTAGTTGTGGCACGAGGTCTCAGTAGATGTGGCTCACGGGCTCTAGAGCACAGGCTCAGCAGTTGTGGCGCACGGGCTTAGTTGCTCCACGGCATGTGGGATCTTCCCGGACCAGGGATCAAACCCATGTCCCCTGCATTAGCAGGAGGATTTTTAACCACTGCACCACCAGGGAAGTCCCAATACTTATTTTAAATTGCAAAATTAACACAAAAAGTTTTAAATTTATCTTCCTGGCAATAAAACAGCATATTCTCTGAGACATAATTTACTCAAAACCAACCCCCTACATAAACCTTTTCCTTCCTGATTAATGGTCTTAAGAATGTTATTAATCAGATTATTGAAATGTTAAGTGGCTCACCTTTCCTCCATACTCTGCATATGATATGGACATAAAAAGTAAACAGTTATTTTATTATCAATATATTGCCAGGTAACGTGATTAGTCGTATACTTGAGCAACTTCCGTGGGCTTTATACCTGATTCATTTGGTTCTATTTTTTACACCCTTACTCATGTAGACACTGACTTCCTTTAAGAACTTAGAATTTTATTTAGACAGAGAATAGTACTGGTCAACTCTTTGTGAGAATATTAACATCCCCATTGCTTTTTCAGTTGCTTTACTTTTTATCAAATTAATGAGGTATAAATTAAAGATGCATAAAATAGGTTCCTCATTTAGTCATATAACAAGCGAAAAACAAAAACTAAAACCCTGTTAGAAGAGTAGTTAATAACTGCATGTCTACAATAAATATATCAATATAGTATTAATACAATCTATGGTAAAAACTCATTTGAAGTTATAGCATTTAAAATGTGCTCAACATTGCAACTTGTTGGGATTCCTAGTCAAACAAATTGTCTCAGTCTCATAACGGTGCTTTTTCTGTGCATTTAACTAGTATAGATACATAGTCAGGATATAGGGAGATAAGTATACAGATTTAGATATAAATAGTCATTGTATAGTCAAGCTAATGTTACAGCAAGTATTTAACCTTTAGAATATTGTTTGTAAGTCATTGTATGTTGGGATGGAACACACAATGGAAACAACTAATAGGTGACCTGTGAAATTCTCACTTGACTCGAGTGCACAGAGCAGAGCAAGAATTATGGAAGATTTGCTGCTCGGGGTCTCGCCAGGGTCCACAGATCCAGGAGTGTCTGCTTTTGATCATTGCAGACTGAGCTTCGGGAGCAGAGCAGCTGGTCGTGGCCATCTAAGCCCGGAAGGCCTCTCCTGGGGTCACGCGCAGTTTCTCAGCTAAATCACAGAATACTGTTCTGTAGCATGTTGCTCCGTCTGCTAGCGTTGTGGTAGAGTTCTTCACTTGTTGTTGCGTTACTCATAAATTGCACCCACTGTGTAACAATAATTAATCCATTTAAGTAGTTTCCAACTGGCTAATTCCCCCGTGTTTTACATTTTAGGTAATCTTTTTCTTCAGTTACAAACAGTAAATAAATAAACAGTGTGAGATGGGAAAATTGATTTAATAAGATATTTAGGGTTTCTGGTCAGAATACACAGATATGAATGCTCAGATTTAGACAGAAAGCTACATAATTTCCTCATAAAAACACATTCACCAGTTGGCAGTGTCACAGAGTGCTGTAGATAGATGGCCATATGTCATTTAGAGTATCCTTTTTCTTTTTTTCTTTTTTTTTTTTGTATAACAGGTTAGATCAAGGTTTTCCGTGGACATGAGAAACCCTGACATAACACTGTCTCCAGTTAAAAGGGAAATCACGTGCATGGAGCAAACCATTTCCAGAGTCCAGCCGTGATTTTGACTGTCTGGGCGTCCTGCCTGGGCCTGCAGTAGCCTGCCCTCTGTATCTACTTCATCAGCTTTCCACACTGAAATTGTTCAGAATCTCTTTCTTTAAACTAGAGGCCTATAACCAGACAATAGAAGTATTTATAGCAACTCAACTGATTACTTTTCTAAGATGAAAGGCAAAATGTATAACATCAAATGGATCCTCTGATTTAAATTATTCTTTATTAATATGACCAACTATGAAAAATCGTATCCATTAGTAAATTCTTCAGATTTCAAGTATGGTACAGAATTTAGTTACCAGGTTTATGTTGGATCTGTCAACAAGGAATTTCTGTCCCTTTCAGGTGAGGCTGACCTCGCCAAAAATCGGCTTAGCCCCTGGCAATATTTTGATTGGCTGTAGTGAATCTGCCCATCAGATCATGTGCTGTGAAATCCACTGTGACTGATGAGGACTTTCAAAGTTTTGGCTTCAGTTGGATTTGTTAGAGTTGTTTATACCTAATTTAAACTAGGAGGAAGAGTCCTTGTTTTATGATATGAGACTCCATCCACATCACATGTTTTCATTGTACCTATTTTCGTCTGAAAACACTATATTAGTACCTCCACTGATTTCATCAGAAGAGTCTAAGTACAAGGGAACTCTCAAACTCATGGTGACAGACAACAGTTTTCCAAATTCTATTTTTCATTTGAAAACTTGGCTTTATCATTGGCATCCTACATTGTCAGTTGTTTTTCTTTTCTTTCTTTTCTTTTTAATAAATTTTAAAATTTTTATTTATTTATTTTTGGCTGCATCGGGTCTTCGTTGCTGTGCGTGGGCTCGCGAGCGGGGGCCAGTCCCCACTGCAGTGCGGGGACCCCCTCATTGTGGTGCCCCCCCCCATGAAGCATGGGCTCCAGGCACGTGGGCCTCAACAGCTGTGGCACACAGGCTCAGTAGTTGTGGCGCATGGGCTTAGTTGTTCTGCGGCAGGTGGGATCTTCCCGGACCAGGGCCTGAGCCCGTGTCCCCTGCATTGGCGGGCAGATTCTTAGCCACTGCGCCCCCAGGGAAGCCCTGTTTTTCTTGAAGTGACAGATTTACTTCATTTTAAAGAAAATGTCTGCCAGATATCCCAGTTAAAACAACCATAGTTTATCTGTCAGTCATCCTTTCAAGTAAAAACAGTGTTCTTTAAAGGAAAAAGCAGCTAGTTCAGTTCACAACTCAACTCAGATGTTCACGCTGGCATTCTTCCTGGAGACAACCATCATACTTCACGCTACAGTAGAAGTACTTTACAAATACTTCCCATGTCATCACACAAAATGTTAGAAGGACTTATGGCCAAAGGTCATGATTTGGTAAAATGTGTAATTTTTAGTGCTTCATCAAGGATATTCTTAAATGAATCTGGTAGTGCAATGCCTGCTTTCTACTTTATGAATTCAGTGACCACTTTTAAGGTTTGGTGGCCTTGCCTTAATTCATGCCAAGGTACCAAGAAGTTGACCTAACCTTGTTTTGTCCTATCAGTGGATATTACAACACAGTGAAAAAGGCATCTTAGAGTTATTATGAATAGTTTTGACCCTGTGGACCCCTCACAGTGTCCTGGGAACCACCAGGGATTCATAGATCACACTTTGAAGAAGACTGACTTAACGTAATGCCAGGATTGGTAACCATTTGGCATCGCTAACAGTTGTGGTATTTTTTATTTACCACCAATTTTTTATTTACCACCAATTTTTTATTTACAATCAGGTGTTTCAAAAAATCAATATTCCTCATATAGATATAATTACTCTATGTATTCGTATCGATATATTTCATTAGTCAAGATTATTCGTATACATTTCTTGTTCCTGCTATTTATTTAACAATACAACAAATTATTGATAATCAAGTTCATTAAAGTGTTTACATTTAAGGGGATAAATTAGGAGATTGGGATCAACCTATACACACTACTGTATATAAAATAGAGAAACAACAAGGACATACTGTTTACCCAGGGACCTAGACTCAATATTTTGGAATAACCTATAAGGGAAAAGAATCTGAAAAAAATAGATATATATGTATATGTATATATGTATAACTGAATCATTGTGCTGTGCACCTTAAGCTAACACAACATTGTAAATCAACTGTACTTCAATTAAAAAATGTTTACAGAGACTTCCCTGGAGGTCCAGTGGTTAAGACTCCATGCTTCCCCTGCAGGGGGCGTGGGTTATCCCTGGTCCGGGAACTAAGATCCCACATGCCGCATGGTGAAGCCAAAAATAATAACGATAATAAAATAAAATAAATAATAAAAAATGTTTACATATTTAAGTATTAAAAACACATTTGATTATTTTATGATGTTACTATTACTCTATAATTTCAAAATAATTAAAACTTGTCTGGGTATTAATGTGAAGTGACCCCATGGTCTTAGAGTCATGTAGGTAATACCTTGTGTTATTAACATATTGTACATATAAATGCACTGAATGAATCCAATATAATATGCGTTCAGAGTAAATGAAGGGGAACCTACAAGACTGATAGAACTCAGAAGTAAACAACATATTTTATACCACTTGATCCAGAAATACCTAAGGTTTTGATACTGATTTGAAATTTCCAATTTATATATATTAGATGCTTGATTTCAGTAGAAAATAATTTTATGATGACTTCTTGAACAGTGAAGTCTACAGTTTCTGCATGGACGACAATTCTGATTTTGTATTTCTTTTCTCTTCTCTCACCAGGTTTGATAGCTGTTGTGATCTTTATCTTGCTGTGCATCACTGCCATAGCTGTCCGCATTTATCAGCAGAAAAGGTTATACAGAAGAAATGAGGCAAAAAGGTCAGAGAATGTAGACAGTGCTGAGGCTGTTTTGAAAAGTGAGCTTAATACACAAAATGCAGTCCGTGAAAATCAGAAAGAGTACTTCTTCTGATCGGCAGCAGTGATTTACCTTATAATTACAGCAGTCTGATTTAATAGCCAGGGGCTCTCAAGGGACAAAAAACAGTTCTTACATTGAATGTACAGGCAATGGATTTGCAGCACTGCCATGTTGCCATGTCCAGACTCGAGACAGCTCCAGGAGGCCTCATCCAGTGACATACTTCCCACAGTGGTCATTCTATATAACAAGGAGTTTTAGATATTGAGATTAATTTCCAACTGTTCTGATATGATCTGAAACAGAAGTTTAACCCACTTGAGAGCTACAGGTTTTCAATGTGAAAAGTGTAGCCCTGGCCTCTCAGCCATAAGTGATACCTAAGTTGTGTGAGAGGTGAAAGTCAAAATTGGACTATAATGACCTTGCTTTATTTGAGAACATATTCTGTGTTTGCTTTCGTGTCCCCATGGTGTTATTCATAGACCTGGAAATGCTTCTAAGATCCTGTTTGGCTGGTGTTTGCATCTTCAGTGGCCAAAAGTATATAAACCCCTTTGCCTTTCTCTGTATTGCATTCAATACAATTTATCAGTAGTGTTGAAATATGTTTTGTTGTCACTGGTTTGTTTGTATTGCTCTTTTTCTATTTGACTCTTCTCAATGATTTTGAAAACTTTAGGTTTTGAGTGTCAGGCTCCAGCTCTGAACATGCAATTCATATGTAACAAGACCTACAAAGTGCATTGCTCATCAGTATGTGATGTCTTGCCTTTAACACTTTTCTGTTTAACTTGCTCTCATGGTTCGGTATCAGCAGTAGTTAAGACCCTGGGTAATGCCAGTTGCCCAAAGAGTGTGAAATGTTGGCACGTAAACTCGTTGATATAAAAAACACAATTCTTAACACTTCAAAGAATTGTTTTTATTTACAACTGTAATATCTCAAATGAAATATACTTCCGAGAATATTTTCCCCCAAACCTTATGTCAGTTTTCTTTATAGGTTTATATTTCTATTTTCCTAAAGTTTATCACCCACTTTTCCTTGATCTCCCTTTACTGTAGTCCATGGAGCATCTTCTTATGTATTAGAAAAAAGAGACACTTGAAGTGTAGAGCTCCATTCTTCATTCTAAACTCTATCTCCCCCCGCTTCAGGCATATATTTTGCTGTGCACTGACATCCAGGTGTACTTTTTGAAATATAAGCCGCACCATGCCCCCTTTTTTCAAATCCAGTAGAGTTATTCAAGAATGCTCCTCCTAAGGGGTGATGGCATATTACATGTCATATTCTAAGTCTGTCGTTCTAGTCACTTCTCATTTACGATGATGGGGTGTATTTCTCAAAAAGAACCAAAAATCAATATAACTTACTAACTAGTTCATTTTGATTAGGAGATATATACCTAACAGAAGTTCAAATAATTATCAGTAACTTTATGAAACTTGCAATAATTACCCTTGAGGCCATGTAAACAAGATGCTTGCATGTAGCTATCTTTGAATTCCACAAGCCAATTGTATAGCAGAGGCACTTCGGAATTTACACTCACACTTTACAGGTGTCTGCCAAAGAAAAACTGGATTCCTTCGTTCGTTCACACCAGAACAATTTGGAAATATGTAAATTAAACATATTTTTCTTTATTTTCCTTCTTGACTCTCCTTACAAAACCTGCCTGTCTTTTCTCACAGCACTATATCCATTTTGATGTTTCTGTAAATGCCCGACTAAATCTCAAGGATATGAATTAACAGTAGTTTATGAAGGACCTATATGGATAAATGGCATTTTTGTTGTTGCTGAAAGGCTTGTGGTAGCTACCAAAGGATTGAACATGAAAATGGTAGTTTTCATTTAATGCAAAGCTGAATACAAACACTGTAACAGCTCTGAATCTTTCACACGTGTTCTTGTTATTTAGTAGCAGCTTTAACCTGGTTGGGAGCTGGAATGTAAACAGGATTATAGATGGTGAAGCCCCGCAGTACTCTGTGGTCTGCCGGCTAGGAACTGCAACATTATAGCATCAAAACGCACTGATACATCATATGCCATGACTTGCATTCCCTGATTTGTAATCTGTTCCTTCTTTTTTCTTAATAAAATGCACTTTTGAAGTAAAATGCAGAATATATTTTGAGATGTTGTATAAAAGTTTAAAATGAGGGAATTATACTGGATGTTTTTTTCTCAAAACAGTAAAAAGATGCGTAGATGTATGCCTTCTTTACTGGTGTTCGTGGGTTTTTTTGAACCTTTTGGTACACCCCGTGATTATTATGAATTGTTAACAAAAGCTGCATTTATAATTTTTCCTTTTAACTGGACTCAGAAATGAAAGAAAAAATAGGAAGATGTTTACTGATTGTAACAAGTAAAGGAAGTTAAAATAGATTTTAAGTTTTGCCAAAGAACAATGATTTGACTGTTAGCAGTTGTTTGCTGAAAGGTTATTTTATATTTAAATTGGGTGATATCCTTTTACTTCTGCCAAGAACTTGGCTCGTCTATACAGTGAGCCCCGTATAGATGCACAGGATTATACGTAAGAATACAGCACACGCTGATGTAATATAAAAGTTTAAAAATTCTTTATTGGTGATTTCAAGTGAAAAAAATGAAAACAATATGTAATTAACATGTCCCAAATCTCATTAAATCCAGATGTGCAATATGCAAATAAAGTGGGGTCAGGGTGGCGCAGGAAATGAGGGTCACGCGTGGAAAATGATGTCTTAATTTTGTAGAAACCACGTCCACTCTAGGAAACAGTTCCATTTTTTAAAATCCTTTCCCAAGTGTGGCTCTTTAAAGCAAATTTAATAAATTCTTCGGACGGTAAGTTAAAGACAGCAGCCAGAAGGAGAAGCTTTATCTAGACAAGCAACCAGACAGAAGTCAAGGGTTCAAATTACCTTTCATCAGATGGTATTGTCCTTCATCTATAACAGAGCCTGGCGACAGAGTCCGTCGTGCAGCTGGCCGTCGCTGATATATTAGTGTGAACAGCTCAGTTTTACAGATGAAAGGTCTGAGACTCCTATCTGTGAGGTTATATTCCCAAGGGGACATGTAGTCGTATATAATAAGCGACGAAGCTGTGACAAGAATTTCATTTTCACTCCACATTTTGCTGATCATTAGTGCCTTTAAGACCTGGAGTTTTGACAATTATTTAGTGGTGTAGAAAGGATCTTGGTATCCTTTTGGTCCAGAATGACCTATAGTTCTAGATCTTTTCCATATCCTTTTTAAATGAACATAAACCGTTATTTGGTAGGTCGTGGCTGTTGACAGATTTTTCTTTAAAAAAAAATATTTATTAGGCTTATGGTTCTTGACTCTAGGAAAGATCATTTTAATCGAAACACATATCGTCTTTGTGAAATACTCAATATGAGTTAGATCTGACTGAGTCCTCAAATGTTTTCCTCATGATAGAAGATGACACATCTCATATCAAAGTGTGTAGTTGATTGTTTGACTTTCCAATCCATGTATCAACTAAATGACAAATCTAACTAAACAATGCAATTTTACAGATGCATTCAGTAAGTCCTGCTTGCCTTCTACTTTTCCAAAGTTGGGATGATGGAGAGTGATAACAGGGAAGAAAAAGTTTAGCAGCCGACTGTGTGTTAGGATTGTGTGCGAGTGAGCACATGCGCACGAGAAAGAATACGACGTGAGGAGCAAGGGAATATGAACATTTTGCATATAATGTGGTAAGAGACTTGGACTTTTGATGTATCGATAGCTTCCCTGGAGCCTGGCTTTGAAGATTTGCAAATGCAAATAAAATGGGATGGAAAACAGCCTGACCCACAATTATAATGGCTTCTCAGGTGAAACCATTTTTTTATTCTTTTCCCTATTTATAATGTTAAATTTAAAAAATACATGCATATATTTTAAAATTTAAATAGTATTCAATACAAGAAGTCTTACAAGGAGAAATAGCTCTGTTGCCGTATCGCTTTCAGCTCCTTTAGCCGTCTTTTTTTAGCTACCTCCATGTTTCTTAATTATATGCTGTAACAGGCTGGGTTCCCTGGGAAGCAAAGTCTTAAGACAGAGATTATCGTGAAGGAAATTTATTAGGGAATATTGTAGAGATCAGCATCTGTTGGGGAAAATGGGGCAGATGGAGAAGTTGGTACAATCACAAAAGAGACTCAGCCAACCCTGTTGATGTGGCCCATTAAAGATGTCGTGAATTGGGGTGAGAGGGCTGGGCATTTTTACTCCTGTATCATCCAGGCATTGGGTATTGACTGCTTGGTGACCAGGGCATGAACTTGGACAAACAGCTCTCTTCAGCTTAGGTAGTTCCTGAAGAGGGAGGATAGACCTCCTCCGCATCTGGGGGATCTGGGTGGCACAGTGTACCATCCCTGAGGGTCCACCCTGTGCTTCTCAGACCCACCTGCTTCCTGTGAGTTCTGGGAGCAGCTCCTTCAGGACTCTGGTGGGCCTTGTTGCCCTGGGGAAACTTACACCAGGAAAGAGGGTAGAACAGACCACAGACCCTGCCCCTGCAGGGGGTCTCATTAAAATTTAAAGAGTATTCAATACAAGAAATCTTACAAGGAAGAATAGCTCTCCATTGCCATATCCCCTGCCGTATCACTTTCAGCTCCTTTAGCTGTCTCTT
The DNA here is from genome assembly GCF_003676395.1 of Aethalodelphis obliquidens. Taxonomy (NCBI): domain Eukaryota; kingdom Metazoa; phylum Chordata; class Mammalia; order Artiodactyla; family Delphinidae; genus Aethalodelphis; species Aethalodelphis obliquidens. The sequence goes on along the minus strand of NW_020837964.1, from coordinate 11,252,088 downwards.
TTTAGCTATCTCCATGTTTCTTAATTACATGCTGTAACAGGAGACTGTAACAGGAGAATGAGCTGGGACTCATTCTCTCCCTCCTCTACAACCCATACCAGACTCCCATATCGCGAGCTGACAACTCTGCAAAGAGTTGGAACCCTTGTCTAGTATATAACCTTTCCAGGCTGCAGCTGCTGTACTTTTGCATTTACCATTAAAATTGGTCAAAGGGGTATCTACCTGCCAAACATATTCTTCCCGCCCCCATAGCGTAACAGCAGCTCTGTCTATTATTACCGATCAGGACAGTTCCCCCTGACATGACCTCCCACGTTGACACTGCACTAGCTAAAGATCCGCGTTACAGCAAAGGGTGTGTGAGAGTGATCAGGTACTGTGGGATATGCTGGTCCTTCCATATCACACCATCAGAAGCTCTTCGTAGACACTCAAAAGGTGGTGTTGGCTGATGCCTTGCAGGCAGTAAAGGCAGCCCATACCTGAAATAAGTAATGATGCTAATCAGAAGTAATCTCTGTCCATTTCAGGGTAGAAAAGATCTGATGTAGTCAGCTGGCCGCAAAACTGGTGTCCTCGTAGAGGGGAATCTTTGTGGGGAATGAGTGCGGGTCTCTGCTGCTGACCATTTGAACACTCAGGAGCGGTAGTAGTGACAACAGTCCTGATGGATGGGAGCTAATCTGCTTAGGATGCATTGCTTCCATTCCTACCTCCGTGGCTACTCTGCTCATACACCCATTGTACTAGCACTTCAGTGGTCAGTGATTGAGTGGTTGACACCAACTGGCTAAGTCCTTCTGTCTACTTGGTTGTTAGTGAGTATTCCACAGCAGCATAAGCTTTCTGGTGGGCAAAGATCTTGACATTCATGCCCACCTACCCATAGGTCCATCCACATGCTTCTACCTCAGACCTCCTTGTCTCTGATCTTCCAAATCTCCTAGGTCCTGACAAACTGACCAAATTACTGCCTGTAAGTCCATATATATTATAACCTTGGGCCATTCCTTTCATACCAAGTGAGTGACTGGGGCCACCATCCAAAAGTTCTATTCGTTGGGTGGGTCTCTCCTCGCCACTGTCTTTCTATGCTGTCCTGATTGGGACTCTGTAGCGGTGCTACCTTTCAATTGCAGCTTCACCCACATTCTAAATCATCCCATCCATGCACCAAGTTCACTGTTTTACCTTCTTCAGCAGTTGGTAATAAGGGACCATTCATGCAACCCTAAGTGTGAGCCCAGGGAAACATGCCAGGGAAGATCAGTGGAGAACATGGGGGTCCGGGCTAGTGCCTGTGCAGACGGCTTGTGCCTACTAATGCTTGATCCCAGATGCACCATTTTGTAGTTATGCTGGCCATCCTGCTAACGTTGTGACTTGGTGATTCTGACAGAACCCAGATCATTATGGACAATTTTGACCACACTTGATGTCCCGGTGTGAGGCTTTTCATCTCTAGCAGGGCTCAGTAGCATGCCAGGGGATTTTTTTAGAGAGTTGAGTATTTCTCTGCTGCAGATGACATGGCATTGCTTCCAAATCTTGAAGTTCTGCATTGTATTATTCCCATTGGTGACTGCTGGTGAAGTCTGCATGGCATCTTCTTCCATCAATGATACCACGAAGAGCATAGGGTCTACAGAGTTATATGGTCCAAGAGGCAGGACCACTTTTCTACTGTCTGGACCCACTGTAAAACCGTTTCTTGCTCTGAGCCCCATTCAAAACTAGAGGACTTTTATGTTACCCAATGTATGGTCACAGTTCTATTCTCCAGTGTGGAAAAGGCTGCCTCTAGAACCCACTGAAGCCTACCCACCCCCTTCCCTCTCGCCACTGGGAACCACTAGTTTGTTTTCTATATCTGTGAGTCTGTTTCTGTTTTGCCTACCACACCCCCATTTACTGTATTTTTCTTCATCCAACTAGCCAAATATCCTTTACTCCAGATCCTTTTTGTTTGAACTTTTCTAGGTTTCTACCTATATTCAGGTGTCCTTTATGCTTCTCTGTGTAAAATGCTTGGGAGACCAGAGCACTGTCTGTCCCCGTATTTCCTGTGTTAGGTATAGAATGTCTGGTCCATTTCTTTGCATAAATTTGTCTCACTTTGCATGTATGGCTGCAATGCAAATAGTGACTCTAGCCGGAGTGGACTCTGGGATCCTTCCCTTGGCTCTAACCTCCTTCTCCTCCTGAGAAAAGATTGGAAATTCTCACGACTTGACTTACTCATTGTCCTCACATGCCTCTTAGGAGCTCTAACCATTATGTTTTGAAAAGTCATTAAATTAGTAATATCTATTTTATCAAGCCACAAACTAGCAAGACCAGTTCTTATTATAATTCCTTGTGTCATGCCAGACTAATTTGTGTTTGCTCGTAATAAAATAATGTTCCTTTTCAATGTGCTGATCCTAGACGTGGCTTCGTGCCCATTGAACTAACATATCTGCTTCCAAGCTGTTCGTGTGAGAAACTTTCTGATAAATTACATTTCTGTGAATGAATTTGTGTTTCTCTATATTTTCAACAGGAAAAAATTAATTTTTTTTCATGTTTTTATTCTTTTTGTTTATGTCTTTATTGGCATATAATTGCTCTACAATGTTGTGTCAGTTTTTGTTATACAACAAAGTGAACCAGCTATAAGTATACACATATCCCCATATCCCCTCCCTCCTGAGCCTCCCTCCCGTCCTCCCTAAGGAACAAATTAAGTTTTTAATTGAGCAGTCAAATGACCTGTTCTTCCAAAATACATATTAAAAGGCGATGGTTACAAATGACTAGGATGAGTAAGAGACTCTTTGCAGTGATTTTTTTTCATTTGCTTAAGATACCTGACAAACTTTGCTTAGTAGAAGTCTATGGCACCAAATAAATGATTGTAGAACGACATTTTCTGGAAAAGTATTGTAGTTCTATGAAGGAAAATAAACCAAATATAACAAAACACCACATCTTATCATACCGAGGAAAAAAAAATCAGAAACTAAAACAAACACTGACCAAACTAATTTCAACTATTAAGAACTATAGTGGTGACAATACTGATGATAGTTTCTGAACGGTGTCACATGTCCACACATCCTTCTTCAACCTGTAATTTGTATAAGAGAAAGAAAATCTCTCATATTTCCTGTCGACTTTCTTAGTGGAATTTAGTGCACTTCGACCTTATCATGTTTGAAATTTCGTGATGTATGAAATCAATACGGTGATAAAATGCCTCTAAAATGTTCTTTGAGCAATTTCTACTTTTCTGTTGGCTTCTGTCATGAAATTGAAGCTTAGCTATAGAATTTAAGCTATAAAGCATCATGTAAACATAGAGTCAGTCTATTCTTATAATCCTTAATTTGAAGGGAAATATTTTCTGAGTTATAATATTGTACAAACAAAATTGCTACTAAATTGCTAAAAAAATTATAGTTACACACATGTAACTATTTTTTTGCCATGTGACTGCTTTTGCACTGAAGGAGTAGGTATGGGAAGAGGTTTAGAACCTCCCACTGGCTTCCAGACAGTTCAGGGAAACAAAGCTAGATCTCCACCTAGTTCCTGTGGCATTCATGTATCATCCTTTTCTTTAATACCCAAGGAAAAATAGTTTGAGCTCTTATCTCAGGACTGTAGGAAGTTGAATCTTTTAAGTGTGTACCTCCTCCCCCCACGGTCTTCTGGAGTCCCTGAAGGAATGGTGTCATATTCTACAAACCTATCTTGGTCCTTATATGTTACTCAGCCAGCTGCCCACATAAGACCATTACTCTAGTGAACAAACTAGAGTCTAGTTTAAGCTAAGTAGATTCTCTCTGTTTTTTTACAACCAACTTCTGAATGTAGTCCAAGCTTTTCACTTAATTCACTAAATACAGAGAAGAGAGGAAAGTAACATTTAAGAAAAAATATTATGGACATCTTGGAAATAATATAAAATATTCCCAAAGCAGAAAAACTGAATTCAATCAAGTATCGATTATTACAGTTCCTAGAGTCCACCAATCCTGCCCTTTCAATGAGTTACTCTTCTGTACTGCTGCCCTCCCACCCAACATGGTACAATTGCCTTCCCACTCCCAAAACATAAAGACCACAGCCCAAAGGGAAGTGCAGTTCCTTGCCGACACTGGATTTCGTTCTGCCCCAGGATGAAAGATATTCATATTATTTGGTAGAAACCTTTACTGCAGACACAGAATAGGGTCTAGCTTGCAAGTCATTGCCAGGACAATTAAAGTGTTTGACAGTGAATTCCTAGTGTATAGAATATCCATCCTTGCAGAGTACCAGGTGGAGGATTCTGACATAGTCTCTCTGGTACATTCTATGGAGTCACCACTGGGTTAACGTGAAGATTAGCCTCCTCTTTCATGCTGTAAACTTCATCCCAGCTGTGCATCAATCTGCATCTCCCTGCTGCTGGCCTCTTCCAGTGTTTTCAGTCTTATAGAATAGCAGCACCATCCACCTACCTGCCAAAAGTTGAAATCAAACCAGGACCCCCTTTTCTTCACACTCCCTATTTGATTCATCACCAAGATGTGTCCATTTGTCCTTTAACTGTATCATAACCCTATCCTCTTGTCTCATTCTTCAGAAACCCTGCTCAAGCTACTGTCATCAGTCCACTGCAGTGGCCTCCTAATTAGTTTATCATATGAGGGCCACAACCCCTGAACCTCCTGGCCATCCCCTTCTCTGCAAACCTATCTGTATGTCATCTCACGTTCACTGTGCGTCTTTAGAAGTTTCTCTTTCTTTGCTCTGAAGATGAAGGTTATGGTGATCGTATGTTCTATATGGGTTACCCTTAGTGTCCCAGGTTAATTATGGATTTTTATTTCACTATCAAGAATGTTACATTTCTAATGATAAATTATGTGGTTGTCCTGAACATGATCATGATCTAGCCCCAGCCTCAGATCAGACACAGATACCCCACACTAAGAATTTTTTAGTTCAGTTCCATTTATCTTCCATTTATCCCCTGCCCCCATTGCACAGATTTTGAGTTTGCAGTTCCTTTGCAGTAAATTCTTCTCTCCTCAAATCAATTAGTTTACTCATTTCCATCATTTTGAGCATCATTTTCTCAGCAAAGGTTCCGTGGTCTCCATTGCTACATCAGATTCTCCTACTGAAAACACCTGACTCACAGCACCATGAGATCAAGAGATGTGTCTCTGTGTTTCATTCACATTCAGTCCAACCACCAACCCAGGGCCTGATTAACAGCCACCCAATAGAGTTAACTGAATAAATATAGATTAAGTGAATAATGACTGAGCTCTGGCTGCTTTCTGTATACATATAATTGACATAATTGAAGGGTCAATTTCTCGTGACTACCCCATAAGAAGGCAAGACTGCTGCAAAGATAAATAATTATCTTTCTCTCCAGAACCTGAAGACTACTAGTAATGTTTAAATGCAGCCTCTAATATTAGCAAAACAGATTAACCCAGCCCTCATGCCACTTGACTCATCAATAAAGCATCTTTAATCAGCATCTTGGTTAATATTGCGTTACTAAAATCAATCTTTTGCCGTCTTACAAACAAGCAAACAAAAGACAAATCTGTGCGCTGAAAACTTTGTTCTCTACAAGTTGCAGTTCTTACATTGTCTAGTCCTTCTATCTCTTATTTGCTCTTAATGAAACACATTAGCCTCCAGCCCACTTTTTTATATTTTATAAAGAGTGCTGCCACAATCCATCATTTACTTTTCTCTGTTCAGTATTTTTGATGCCACTCTGTAAAATTGAAAGCTAGTTTCTCCACAGTTGTCTGATCTATAACTTTCTTTTGTTGAGTTTATGTAAGATGCATAAACTATGTGTTCACAATTATACAATAACATGCATACTGTTAGGAGCATTTGGATTAGTTTAAAAGAAAAGGGTTATGGTGTGAGCATTATAGACTAGATGGTGTGTTTGAATTAGAAGAAAATGGGGATTTTCAATATTGTAATTCGCTGGGTGGATTATATTTTCTAATATAGTTCTGTTTGGTTTGAAAATTGTTTCACTTGAAATCCAAGCGGAGTGGGGTGGGAGCGGAGGAGAGCACGCAAGCACGTACTCTTTGATTGGACTGGATGTTTCCAGTTGCTTCAGTGCGCTGGCTGGATGGCAGCAGCCCTGTCGTGCTTACGCAGGCGTCAGCATGGCTTCATTTGCCAGTGACTTGGGCGTGTAGGATGATTGAGGGTGATTGCTTTCACTTACTTGATTAAAACTGGTAGAAACGTAGACAGTCCTCCAGTTACTTTTTACGCAGCTTGCTGACTGTTGTTTTTCTTTTTAAATGGACATTTACTACCTATTTAGAGCAATAAAATACCTCAAAGCAAACATGAAGCAAAATGTAGCTAATCTATCACATGCCCTTCTCCTGATGGTAATAACCATGAATACAGTGTCCATTACATGGTAAATTCTCCGTTTTTACAGGTTGCTTTGTAGATTCATTTTGTGATCACTAATAAACCTATTTCAAAAGTATCCAATTAAGAAAACTTTAATGAAAGCCAATTACTCAATGCCCTAAATTTGCTAAATTGTATTTCTGAGGTACTGAAATGTGTTTTAAATGAGTCACATTATATACATTAGTGCTGAAAATGGTGCCCTTGTTCAATACCAATTTACCCACAGTAACACTTATGGGCAATTAACATTTCATTTTGCATGCTACATTCATCAGTAATTTTCATTTACTTATTGTAATGTTGAAAGAATGTAACTACATTTATAGCAAATGCATTTTATTACTAATCAAGCTGGACTTTCACTGATCAACAGACCTGGCACTTTGCATGGGAGGATGTGCCCATTCATACACCAGTAGCAACTTTCAGAAGAGTAAACTGAAATGTGTACCAGGAGGGAAATTAAATGTCTCGATAGCACTTTAGGTTTAATTTGGAAATATAGCAAGAAAGGATGGGTCCACATGAAAATGCTAGGTCTCTGTCTTTTTAAAAACTTTTTTATTTGAAATAATTTTATAATTCCAGGAAAGTTGTAAAACTGGGACAGAGAGTCTACACTTACCCTTCCTTCAGCATCCTAATAATTAACAACTTACACAGTCATACTTCAATGATAAAAACAAGGAAATTAACATTGGATATTAACCTACAGATTCTTATGCAAATTCCTCCAATTTTCCCCCTAATATCCTATTTTTGTTCCAGGATCTAAACCAGGATTCCCAATTGCAGGTAGCTGCTGTGTCTCTTTAATGTCCTTCCGTCTGGGACGGTTCCTTGGTCTGCCTTTAATCTTTCATGACCTTGACCTCTCTGATTTCTTAGAATAACTGATCATTTTGTAGAATATCACTCAATTTTGGTTTTCCTGATGCTTTCTCGTGATTAAATTGAGTGTATGCATTTTTTGGCAAGAACACCGCAGAAGTGATGTTGTGTCCTGCTCAGTTCATAGTATCATGGGGTACATGATGTCAATATGTCCCATTACTTGTGATATGGACCCTGGATTCTTGGTCAGTGTGGTGTCTATCAGCTTTCTCCTTTATAACGTTACCTTTAGCCTGGGCTGATATCCTGTTTCTCCTTAAACTCTCACCCACTGATTTCAGCATCCATTAGTGCATCTCGCCTCCTGCCGTCTTTACTGTGATGTCTGCCTCATGGTGCTTTGTATTTCCCTCATTCCTTCCATGTTTATTAACTTGGATTCTTCCGTAAGGAGGAGCTACGCTTCTCCACCATTTAAGTGTTTATTTAATTATTCATTGATGTTAGTATGGACTCATGCCTATTTGTTTTATTCACTGGGTCATAATCCAGTCCCGTGACTGTTTGCTTTGTTGTTCAGATTGTTCCATATTTGGCCTCCTTGGTAATGGCCCCCAGGTGAGGCTTATGGATGGTCACAGAGGTACATATGATCAAATCACTACTATATATAAAGTAACCAACAAGGACCTACTACTATATAGCACAGGGGACTATACTCCATATTTTGTAATAACCTATAAGGAAAAAGAATCTGAAAATAGAAAATATATATATGTATATGTATAGCTGGATCACTTTGCTGTACACCTGAAACTAACACAACGTTGTAAATCAACTATAGTTCAATTAAAAAAAGCAAATACAGAAGTAAACAACCAGTCAGAAATCAAGAAAGAAAAATCAAAGAAATGAAAGTATTGATCCTGATACTTAACTAATCACAAATACTTAACTTCTGTATATTTCTAGCAGAAAATGCCTAATGGAGCAAAAATAAATAACCATCATTTTCCACATGAAACATCGTTTTCTTTACACCTCCGTTTTAAGCACAGCTCCGTTCAATTTAAGTCTGATTTCCCTTCCCCTCTTCTCTAAAGAGGAAGCCTCTGATCTCTCCTTTGACTTGGCTGTTTTAAATAGTCCATATTGCTGTTGTCAGAGGTAAAGTCAGTTACTCGTTGAGATAGTAAGGACAGATTTTAGTTAGTAATAAATATTGAAATAGGGAAAAGAGTCCAGCATCAGCTGAACTCAACTCGGATTTGTATGGAGGTGATGGCATTTTAAAGGGGGGAGGGGGGCAGTCCGGAGGAGGTGGGCAGGGGCTCCGTAGAGTCAGGAAAGGGAAAAATGACCAAGGGTTAGTCAGTGTAGGCACAATTAGGCCAGCTGTGTCTGCTTGCCGGCAATTACGGAAGCTAGGCTTCTCCCCTACTTTCCTCAGGTGTTGGCTGCAACAAACAGTACGCTGTTTCTGCAGCCTTGAGTTTTTCCAGGCAGGCCGTTTAAGGGAAGCTAGGGCCATCCTAGGGTTGTTAGAAACTTTGCTAGTGCCGGTTCAGGTCTTTCTAGCACAGGGATGCGGCCTAGTCGAGAAGAGGGCCCTAGTCAGAGGAGCCCGACTAGGATTTGGACGAGGAGGGGATGTTTGTCACTACGTCCTCTGGCTCTTTGTCCTTTTGTTAGTGCTCATTGGTTTTGCGTCTCACTGATGCAAAAATATAATTATGACTTTATTCTGCAGACGCTAGAGCTGTGAAGGTTCGGAACCTGCTTTTAAGAACGTCTGTTTTGACACAGAGCCTTTTACTTCACCCTCACGCAGGCTGGTCACGGCCTGTGAGAGTGTTTCCCCCACAGAGAGCTCTGCAGCCACGCCTCCCAGGCTTTCCCTGGCTGCAACTGCACACACCCACAGAGCACTTACCTTCTCAGTGTCACAGAGGGTACGGTGTATTTTGTGAATGTGATTTAAGAGACCAAAAATTTTCCTCTAGGAAACATTTATTTAAAACACCATATATATATTTGGTGTTTTATAGATAGATAAAATGCCTATCATTTGTATATATAGTATATATAGTATATATATTTGTATATACAGTATATATATAGGTTTGTATACACGTATATAGTATATAGTATATATATAGGTTTGTATATAGTATATATTATATATATAGGTTTGTATACATGTATATATATGCCTGTGTCATTTAGGCACTTGTGTGTATCTGCTTCTGGGTTTTTTGACTCTGTGTATGTTTTCTTCTTCAGTCACTTGCCTGAATTATAAAAGACACTTTAAAAATCGACTTTGTTGGAAATTCATAAAGGCAGCTAGATTACTTTCCAAGCGACATGGTTAAAGGATACATTGTAAAAACTTTGCAGACTCATTTGGCCTACTAAGTTCTCAAAGTGCCTCCCTCTTCCATATTAACTTTATCTGACAACATATACTCCAAAGCCTTCTCATCACAGCCTCCTGGAAGATGTCTTATAAATCCTAACACTGCAAGTAACTTTCAACATTACCTGTATAAATGCACTCAGGATACATAAGCTTGGCATATACTAAGTGCTATATAAGTGTTAATTATTATGCATTTCACCTGAATCCAGACAACTGACTGACTCATCAGTAATACATAGGCCATAATTTTCACGCAATATTTAATGCAGATAGGAGAACATTAATTGTTTTACTACAGTCAAAGCATAAATTCCAAGAATCTTTTCCAAAGCAGTCTCCAAACCGCTTGGCAAAACGGGATAGGGACACTGGGGGTGCCTGTGACTTCAATCAACATTCTCTATGTAGTAGACGGAGTAGTTCTCAACATTGGGTGAAATAAAATTCATCTCAGCTGTGGTTTCCCAGACCCAGTCACGTGATTCTGGTAAGTGCGAGCAACAGGAATTTCCACTTTAAATCAACATCTCGGAGTTGGTAGAAGACTGCGTTAGACTCGATGGCGGTGGCTGGAGAGCTGTTCTTAGGCTTTGCTTGGTATTCGGAGGACGCAGTTTGGGAGGGCTGCGGGGAAAGGATTTGGGCTTGTGCGTAAGAAGCCGCAGCCCGAGGTGGGAGCAGACCCGGTGAGCTGGCGACTCCCAGAAGTTGGTGAAGCCGAATCTCCGTGGGGACGCGTGTTGAGTGCCCGAGTTCTTATCCTCGGTAAGCCAGAGACCACACCGCCTCTGCATATGACCTCATCTGATTCCGTGTTGCAGTTATTGACAAGTAAGTCATTTCGGTATTGATTTTAGGAAAAGGTATACACTTTAAATGTGTGTTTGCAAAACAAGTACCCACCCTGCACCATATCGCCAAAGAAAGAGCTAAAACGTGAACATCTAATTTGTTTTTAATCAATGGTAATTTTCAAATTAATTCTTCTAAATATAAGCGACTGGACTTACTCATTTTTGGCTTGTGATGTGGGCAGAAACCATGGGTCCATGTTTGTCTATGATATAAGTGATTTTTGTTTTTGATACACCATTTTCTCTCTCCTGTCTCTTTGTTTCTGAAGTTGAATAAGAGGGGTAACGTAATATTCTGCTTTCATTTGAAGTATAATGTGACTCTTGAAGTTCATGAGCAAATGCGTAATGTGCTGACTAGGCTGATATCCAGTTGAGTATCCTCTGAGCTGTAAAATGTCTTAGTCTCTGGGAATTAAATACAAGTAGTAATAATGTGAATGCAAATAAAGATTTTCACCTGGGGAGGCAAATATGCTCTCATAGTGGTGTAGTAGCAAAATATTTATTTTTTTATAATTAAGCAGTTAAATTATTTACCATGATGTATTTGCACAATGAATAAGGTTTTTTAAAAATCATTTTAAAAAAGAAGCAAAAGTCCAATATCCAAATATGTTTTCCAAAGTTATTTGGAAAATTGGAATTCTCAGTGACGTAAATTAGAATTTACAGGGCTTCTGACTTCTAATTCAGTGGTAAATCTATGTACTTGTTAGCCTGCCAAAACATGGTTCCCCCTGCAACCCGCCAAGAAAAAAACACCTCCCCCAAATTGAGAATTTTAAAATGTGTTGCAAAGCTGTTGAGATGTAACATAAATACACATTGAGGCTAATGGTAACTTATTTCAAAAAGTTGGATGCCTATTTCAAAAGGAGGGAAAAAATATTTAATATACTCAGAATTTATCAGTGTTCTAGTCATTAGAATCACATGAGAAGCTCTTTTGTTGTAATGATTCTTTGTATTCTAAAGCGTCTTCAATGCAGAAGATAATTTTAGATCAATTGGTTTTTAATTGCTGTAGGTCAATCATGATGAAAGAATCCAATAAGCATTTTTTTTTAGTAAATTTGTTTATTTATTTATTTTTGGCTGTGTTGGGTCTTGGTTGCTGCGCTCGGCTTTCTCTAGTTGCGGTGAGTGGGGGCTGCTCTTCGTTCCGGTGTGCGGGCTTCTCATTGCAGTGGCTTCTCTTGTTGCAGAGCACGGGCTCTAGGTGCCCGGGCTTCAGTAGTTGTGGCTCACGGGCTCCAGAGCACAGGCTCAGTAGTTGTGGTGCACGGGCTTAGTTGATCCGCGGCACGTGGGATCTTCCCAGACCAGGGATCGAACCTGTGTCCCCTGCTTTGGCAGGTGGATTCTTAACCACTGCGCCACCCGGGCAGCCCTAGTATGTTTTAAATGTAAAACTGGGTATTGAGAGTCGTGAGAATGGCGATGTGATAAGGGAGATAATGTTTTCATGAGAATGATAATTAGACTGTAGGGGAATATGAGGGTATGTAGGGGTGTAGGAGAGCTGTATGAGATAACCAGCAGATAAAACAGAAAAAGAACAGCTGGAAATCATTTATTAGTTTGTTTGCTTTGCCTAGTGTGACTTTTTTCCCCAAAAATCAGTGTTGGTGAAGTGAAGACTTAAAAAAATGAACACGAACTTTACGTATATGAAATCAGCAAATGGTAAGTGCTCAGAAAAAACTGAAGGGGAAGTTATCTAGAGCCGTGATTGTCCATTTGAACCTGGAACTGAAGGGGAAGGTATCTAGAGCCGTGATTGTCCATTTGAACCTGGGCACAGAACACCAGGAATCTTGTTAAAGCCCTTTTTGATTCAGCCGGTCCGACTGTTTTTTGAACAACCAGTTGGGAGGGAACACAAAGAAATATCAGAATCCTGTCAACACTGCACAAATAGAGCATTTTATTGAAGTAAATCCTTTGTGAGACTCCCTATCCCTTCTCCCGCGAGGCTTGGTGTGAGGGAGAGCAGGGTCCTGCTTGCCATCTAGGTCTTGAAATCCAGCCGATGGGGGGGAAAGAAAATTTAAACGAAACCTGTTAAAATATTTGGAGGAAAACTCCTTGGGATTTTAGATCTTGGAAATTCCTGGGTGGAATGAATTTGGGAGGGATGTGCATCGTTTCACGCGATGGGAGGTTTCTGCTGTAGCCTCGTGTGTTTGCTCCTGCCGTATATTTTCTCTGCTTGGGAGACAACACAGCGAGTCTCCTCGGCAAATTGCATGTTATGGTTCAAACGGGTGCAAAAGTCTTGACGTTTTATGACATTTAAACACTTATTTTTTTGAAAAAAAATGTTTAATTTTTTTTTTTCCTGCCAAAACTAAACCCCAGTCTCTGTAGCGCTTCAACCGCCCCCAGTTGGAGTCTTAGTTCGTGTTGGTCATTGCTGGACATCTTTACAAATGTTCATTCTCTTTTGAAACCTCACATTCATAGGTAAAAGTGCAGATTTTTATAAATGTATCTAGAGTGAAAAAGATAAAACAGTGTCTTCACATGAAGTGCCCTTTGTCCTTGTGGTCTAAAGCTGTGGCAGGATTTCCTGACATCTGTGTAGTATTTTTCCATCTGGATATGACCAGCGTAACAGTCCTCGAATGGATGTTTTTTTCCCGTGACCTTCCAGAGGTTGGCCATGTATAAGATTCAGGTATATCTGGCTTAACATTTCTCAAATTATTTAGCTTAGGACTTTACAAGCTCACAGGTAATTCGCTAAGAAATACTCAGTGACGTCGGTGGTAGGTGATGGATGGGTATATTTACCGAGAGACCTGTGTGATACATTTATACTCCTGAAGTCTCGTAAAGTAGCGACCCCATTGCTGCTACCAGTGAGGAACTGGTGCACTTCTCCCAGGGCCCTTCACAGCTGTCCTTTCTTCAACCTTTGACCTTTCCTCACTGGAACCTTTGACCAGTCTCATTCTGGTTCTTAACTCCTGGCCACAGGGTCTTGCACACCTTCTGTATTTTCTCCATGGTTGACCATGACTCTTTTAGGTATTTTATCCCCCGCTTAATTATTTTATTTTTATCATTATTTATTTATTTTGCTTTTTTAGAAAAGTGAAGTATAGTTGATTTACAATAATTCAGGTATACAGCAAAGCGATCCATATATATATATATATTCTTTTTCAGGTTCTTTTCTATTATAGGTTATTACAAGGTATTGACTATAGTTCCCTGTGCTATACATTAGGTCCTTGTTACTTATCTATTGTATGTATAGTAGTGTGTGTCTGTTAATCCCAAATTCCCAATTTATCCACCCCTCTTCCCCTTTGGTAACCATAAGTTTGTTTTCTATGTCTGTGAGTCTATTTCTGTTTCACAAATAAGTTCATTTGTATCATTTTTTAGATTCCACATGTAAGTGATCATATATTTGTCTTTGTGTATATATGTAATATATATATGTAATATATATATGTAATATATATGTACATGCAACGGGATATTACTCAGCCATAAAAAAGAATGAAATAATGTCATTTGCAGCAACATGGATGGACCTAGAGATCATCATACTAAGTAAGCCAGACAAAGACAAATGTCATATCCCCCTCTTTTAAAAGTCCTCTACAAATTCCATAGGGAGACTTATCTGCCAACTGTATATTCTTTTCTTTTAAATTGGGATATCGTTGTTTTACAATGTTGTGTCCAACCGTATATTCTTGCACCTCAATTTTCCACACACATTTGATACGCTGGGATTCCCAATTTGTGCTCTATTCTGATCTATTTTCACAATCACTGTGGCTGTCTCAAATACTATGTCGAGTCATTTTATCTTTATGGCAGTGTTTCTAAAACTTTGTGGATCTTTTTAAAAATCCAAAAGCTTAGGCTGCACTCTAGACCGATCAAATCAGAATCCCTGGGGTGAGACCCATGAACTGGTATTTTTAAAAACTCCTTGCGAGATTCCAACGTGCAGTCAAGTATGGCAGCCCGTGTTCTTAGGGACACTCATACGCGCATACGCCTACACGACCTCACTGTTGTTACTGGCCACAGTGACTGTCCTCTGCAGAATCTCTGGAACCACAAGCAAAGCTGACAACATGGGCTTTGTGTGAGCACCCAGCCTGCCAGCCAGCTGGATCCCGCCGTGGCCATTACAATTTCCGACAACCCTTGACCTCTCTTGACTGACTGGCCTCCCCTCCTATTCCTCTGCAGTCATTTACCTAACCCCAGAGAGAGGCTCCAAGTTTTCAGGTGAAATAACTATGCTTAGGGGACATTTGGAAAGCTGTTCTCCTAAGATAATAAAAACAAATCTAATGTCTCTTGTCTTCCATTTTCTTTTGAAACTTTTTCTTTTTGCCAAAAACATTGTGCCAAAATTACAGCCATATTTTTCAACCAAAGGTAGCAGGAACATTCCACAGAAAAAAAAACTGTAACTCATTTTCTGCCCAGTAGAGTAAATTAAAATAGGACCATTTTGTGAGGCTTTTAGTTAAAGGTAACTTCTTTTTCTTCTATCTGTTTCGTGAGAAAAAAATAAGCAATTCATCTATGCACCTTAGTTCAAATCATTCATTTGGAAGTTTTTCCTCACCTTCCCCTATTGCTCATTGGAAATAAACCTACTACACTGAGGTAGGATTGCGTGACTCTCATGCTGGACTTTAATCTCCTGCATCTGACTTGTCTTTATATCCGCAAGGGTGGCCCGCTCGGAAAATCTCAACAAGGGCTTCTCACAGGCATTTCTACTAACCCTAAATTTAGTTAGAGATTTGTCTCTTCATTCCAATTGTTTACAGTAACTACTTAGTGGGTATCATGGACTAGACACTTGCTAGAAGATTAGTGAGTTACAGAGGCTTTTGCATTGCTGATATGCTGCTGTGCACAATCTATTAGGTCTCTGGCAATAACATGACACGTGATAGATGCTTGATAAATGTGTTGGGCCAAAGGCCAAGAAGAACACAGAAGGTAGAGGAGATATTTTTTTATTCCACTGGTGGTTTTAATTTCAGCTGGCCCCGAAGGATGGATGGGATTTGGACAGGAAGAAAGTGATGGAAAGAAAGAGAATCAGGAGTGGAAGAGCCGGGACGGTAGGGGGGAGGGCGTGGGTTGTTGAGTCAGTTCCCCTTTCCTTATGTGCAGACGTGGAAAAATAAGAGAAATGAAAAGGGAGATGAAAATTGTACAATTTCAGTCATTTCCTCAGCAGCCATCTCTCCAAAGGTTGGTTCTGTGGCTGCTGGCAGGCAGCCAACTTGCTAAGTCCTCTTAAATTGACAGAGAAGCCAGATAAATACCCAGTCTTGGCAGCACGTCCCTGACAGATGGTCTGGCATTCATGGTGTAATCCGAGACAACAATGGTAGCGCTAAAAACTCTCCAGCCCAGCATCTCCTAGTTACTGCAATGTACTATGTAACTAGGATTTCAGTGTGCTAGCCGTTACCGTGGTGGAAACAAGGGAGATGAAACTGCATATAATAACCAAGAAATTGCATCCCCAGCGCAGGGGATAAATGTTTCTGATGGGGGTGCATAAAAATCTGCCTTTCAGACTTAAAGTGCAAAAACAGAAGAAAGTAAGCATGCTTGTTATTGTTGTGGTTTTTTTTTTTTATCACCATGAATGCCAATAGTACACTTACAACCACAAATGAAATGGAAAATAAATGAGCTTCTATGAAATGGCGTACAGTAGCTTTTCAAGTCTTTCGGTCAGCACATTGGGTTTCAATGCCAAGAAAAAATTCGAACATCTTGTACATGTCCTGGATGGCTACAGTTATTCGTACCGCTATTTTCCGACGCTCGCTGTGCCATGTACAAGGATAAAGGACAGTGTGCTGTAGTAATGGCAGTGTGATCCTGGGGAAGTAGACAGTGCCAGAAGACAGAACGTCACTTAAACTGGGTCCTTGCTCATGGCACTAATACTCAGCTGTAGGTGTCATTTCTCTTCAATGAAATCTCTTCTTTGCTAATCTAACTGATGTTGAAGAAAGTAATGTGATTTATCAAAAGCTACTTCAATTTCCTATAGAATGTTTCAGCAACTTAAAAAATAAAGAGATAAGCTGAAGAGAACATCAGCTGTAATTATATCGATAAGATGTAAATAGTGCAGTAGTGAAGATGTTGCAATAGTGAAGATGTTGATGAAGACAGTAGGGTTGATGTCTAAATTAAGATTTTGAGAAGGAAAGTATAGGACTTCATCAGAAATAGAGTAGACGAAGGAAAAAGAATTATTGATGCTTCCAAACCCTTGAGAGTCATGAAGCCGTCTATTACCACGGTTGCCAGTATTGTTAGTAGAAACTGTTTGAAAATTGCAGCCCCAGAATAATTACAGTCTTGTTGTTCACGTTTGAAGGGAGGTCATGATCCGTGGTGGAATCCATAACTTTATTTGTTTTATCTGGGAAGCAAATTGTACCTCTTTTGCCCATAGGTCTAATTATTTGTTTCCAAAAACTGTTGCTTTGTATTGATATTTTTGTTTCTACTGTCTGTTAAAGAGAAAAAAGAGATAAATTTCTGTGTCCCTACAATAGATTTATACCTAAGAAGAAAATCTACACTAGTTTCTCAGTTTCTGAGTTATATAATACAAAGTCATTTGGGAAGGGACCTTATCCAAAAGAGATAAGGGGTCCTCCAAACTCTGTTCGTTCCTGATTCTTTCACAACCCACGTTTTAGGGGGAGGAGTACTTCTTTCAGTGGCTGAGCAAGAAGATATTGATCACTGAGCCCACGCCAGGCTCTGTTTTAGGTAGTGGAGATAGTGTTAGTGAAAACAAAGAGCAAAAAGTTCCCCCCTTTTCAGAGCTTACAATTAACCAATAATAACTAAGTGTAATAGCTACCTTAGCTAATGTCAGTGTCCTCTAATCACATACCACCACCAGCAGACCATTAGTTAAGTAAAGCTGGATTTATCACTCATTGCAACAAAGGACAACACACTCTATAAGGGAACAGGGTGTCTCAGGAACAAGAAGTTAGAAAGGACTGTAGAATTTGAGTTGGTGTTAGATAATTTGGGGGAAGTTTCCAGAAAGCGGGGCTTTGCTCTGGCTTGGATGCTGTCAAGAAATGCAGGGAATTCTATGGTTGTGAATCTTAATCTTGCCTGGGAGTAAAGGACAGAGAGGGGCCAGTGCTGGGATCGGTAAAGCAGCAGGGATCATTCATTTCAGCTGGGAGAGAGGGAAGTTCGGGATTTTTTTTGGTTCGCAGTGTTTTCTGCCGGTGCTCAGGCACTATTACAAAATAGTATTGGGGGCGTGGTCACATTTTGTCCCAGTCACGAGGTGGCCTTGTGTGAGGTTGATGTCCTGTGAGATAGTTGATGTTGGGCAGGGGAACATCCAGGCCCAGCTGTGAAGTCAGACCAGCTCCTGGAAGTCTGCTTTTAACTTTCTCACTAATGAATGACATATAGTATGAAATTTAAAAACAAACAGGGCACAGATATTAGAGTGACAGTGCTGTTGTAGATAGGGTGGACAGAAGGCTTCCCTGAAGAGTTGATATTTGGACTGAAATCTGAGTAAAATGAGACAACATGCCATGTAGATCATTCCAGGGCTAATAAGATAATTCCAGGCAATAGAGCAGATGCCAAGGCCCTGAGGCAGGAATGAGTCTAACCAAGTTCTGGTTGTAGGCACAGCCATTGTACGGAAGATGTTACGGAAAAGCCCGAATGAGCTTTTTGGCTAACCCAATAGTAATGGTGACAGCTGTGGGAACCATTGGTCCAGCAGGTGTCATGGGGACAGTGGAGGTGGTAACAGAACTGAGGCTAACTGTTCATAGCTGGCTACTGTGGCTAGCATACTTATTTGGAACTCATGTAATTTTTCTCACTTCTATCACTTAATCCTCAATAAATATGTTACATAAATGAAAGTACAGAACAGTACATAAAATATATTCAAATTTATGCTAACTCATGTACATGTGTCCTTTTTTATCTACTGCTACGTAGTAAATCACCCTCCAAGTTAACATTTGCTTGTTGTTTTAAGCTGCCAGCTTGTTTCTGTGAGTCAGGAATACGGATACAGATTCTCTGCTTCAGGGTCTCTCACAAGCCTGCAGTCAAGATGCCAAATAGGGCTGGGGTCTCCACTGAAGGCTTCACAGGGGAGGGATCTCCTTCCAAGCTCATTTACAAGCCTGTTGTCAGGATTCACCTCCTCAAGGGTCGCTGAGTGCCTCAGCTCCTCACCGGCTGTTGGCTGCAGGCTGCCCTCAGCTACATGGTCACATGGCTTTTCTCTCCTTCTGCGTCATCAAATCCAGCAAGAGGGAGAGTCTGCTAGCAAAACCCAGGTTAGCATCTTTAAAGTTGATGTGTTCCATTTATTAGAAACAGGAGTGTCAAGTGGGGGGAATTAAAAAAGGCTTTGGGTGTCAGAAGATGGCATCATTTGGGACCATCATAGAGGCTGCCTACCACAGTGTGTGTGTGTGTGTGTGTGTGTGTGTGTGTGTGTGTGTGTGTGTGTGTGT